>NW_009194861.1:581-912 GCF_000690835.1 Fulmarus glacialis | reverse complement strand
CACAGTGCCACCACGGTGCCACCCCCACCCTGTCCCCACGCCCCCCCCACCTACCGATGGACCCCTTGGGGCAGGGGGCAGCGGCGGGCAGCCCAAAGCGGGTCCGGGGCCACCAAATGCTGGCCTCGATGGCTCGGGGACAGCTGTCGTAGTTGACTGTGGGGCAAAGTAGGGCGTCACACCAGGGTGACAGCAGTGGCACCCGGTCACTGGCACCCAGGGTGACAGCAAGGTGTCAGCAGGGTGACACAGGGTGACACAGGGTGACAGCAGTGGCACGTGGTTGCTGGCACCCAGGGTGTCAGCAGGGGGGCAACAGTGGGACCCGCGC
>NW_009194861.1:0-261 GCF_000690835.1 Fulmarus glacialis | reverse complement strand
TGACAGAAGAGTGACAACGGTGGCACCCACTCGCTAGCACCCAGGGTGACACAGGGTGACAGCAGGGTGACAGCAGAGTGACAACGGTGGCACCCACTCGCTAGCACCCAGGGTGACACAGGGTGACAGCAGGGTGACAGCAGGGTGACAGCAGTGGCACCTGGTCGCTGCCACCCAGCGTGAAAGCAGGGTGACAGCAGGGTGACAGCAGCGGCACCTGGTTGCCACCACCCAGGGTGACAGCAGGGTGACAGCAGTGGC
>NW_009194860.1:24619-31541 GCF_000690835.1 Fulmarus glacialis | reverse complement strand
TATGATTCTATGATTCTATGATTTCTTTTTAGATCTACTGCTTCATGTTAAAGCTTAGTTTACCCAAAGGTAAACTTTAATATTTGTAGCTTTACTAATTTTTAATATCTTATATTGTTATGTTTTTTTTTTTTCTTACTTGGTTACTCTTTGCCCTTTTATAAGTGTACACAATTGCACTACATTAGCCAATTCCACCTTTTTTCTCTTACATTCTTATTTAGCTTCATTGTGAAGTTTTTGTGAACCAGGTGGTGAAGCTGTAGACATACCAGGAGTATTTGGATGTTTAAAAAGACAAGACCACGCTCACCAACTCCTTATGGTCCTTTGCACTACTCCAGTATGGCAAAAAAATCACAAATTCAGTTTAAATAGATTTTTAAGGAAAGTATCTCACTAGTGAATCTGGTCCATAGTATCTAGTGAAATTTTGGGACTGCTGTAATTTTACTTAAAATTGTTACTTTTCTGGCATGTAAAAACAATGGAAATTCCAGGCAGTGATTTAGTCTGCCTATTTTTCAGGCCTGAAATGCCTAACCCTGTAGGGTATCTAATTTCATTAGGTGCCAGAAGAATTCTCTGAGTACTTAATTTTATTCAACTATAGATACTCTAGGGAAATCTATATTTATCCCTCAGCTAGAGCTCTCCTATGATCAGGATTAAGTTGAGAAACACTTGATTCCTCAAAAATAAATCCAAGAAATGCAAAAAGTTAGATGTCATTACAACTATGGTTAACTTAGTTTAATATCATCATAGTAATAATGGTGCTACTCAACTTTTGTGTAATAATCCCACGGTCGGAACACTCACCCAGGAAATTATACATTTTGTTAATCAGCCTTAATGGGATTCATCCCATATTCTCTGGAAAATGTCCTAACCACAAGGCAGGAGATATCCTGATTAAAACTGCTCTTTGGCTTTATACCTGAAGCTAATCTATTGTGCAAAAGGTGTGCAAGAGTGCTTGCTCCATCAGAAAGAGGAAAAGAGGAAAAATGATTTTAACTTAGATGCTGGGACACTCATCTGAAACAATGGTCTTTGTTGGAATATTTATGTATTTTACATTATATTGTCTCCAGGAAGAAACAAAAGCAGTCCTAGAGGTAGGGACCAAAGCTATACAAACCTTTGCAACTGAAAGCTGTAGGCGAGGATCAGGCTCCCCCTTGCCTGTAGTCTTTTGGGGCACGTTGTTCTTGTACATCTACCAGAAGAGTGGCCCAGCTTTTATCAGATGTCTGGAGACATTCTCCCTAAGGATACCCCATAGCTCAGTCTTGGGGGCCCTTTTGAAGGTTATGTAGATTTAATTCTCCTCACTGTCTAGCATCTGCGTCCTCCCAGGTCATGGGTGAGCTTGCAAAACTACTCAGCCATTGTGGAAAAACAAGTGTTAATAGAGACAATTAGCATATCTTATAGTTTCTCTTTAGAGTAGAGAAAGATTGCTACTGTTTTGGTCAATGGTTTGAGGAGGAATTTAAAGCAAGAAAATTAGATTGCCTCCTTCAGATCTTCAGAAGCTCTTCTGTCTCCTTTGGTTTAGGACAGCATGTAGGCTGCTCTGTTACATTGCAATTGCCCTGGGAGTTGCGTATTTCAAAGTTTTGTGGGGCTTTGCCCAAGTCAGGCACCAAACTTTGGTGGACAGCAATCTACCCTTTGCAAAAATGTAGAAGAAATATTTAATTTGCCAACTGTATTGTAGACTATTCTCACAGGCCTAAACACTGAGCCAAAATTATATCATCTGATGATTTTTTTTTGATGTTCCAGCATAGAACATCTGACACCAAAGGATGATATTTGTTTAGTTCAAAGATTTGAATTGTACCGAATATTAAGTGGAAAATGACCACAACACTGAAGTAATAATTTAATGACAGTCATTACACAAGTAAAGCAATATTTTGGATGCAAATATGATACTCCTGTTTTCAAAAATAACTGATCAAAACAATGTGTAGAAAAGGTCTCAACAAGCATTCAGGATAGTTTTGTTTCTGGCTCTTACTAGAGCTGAGAGTCCATGAATGTGACTGAGTGTTGTTCATGCATGTCTGTATGAATACATATACATATATTTCCTCTTTAGCTCCTGTGGAAAAACAGGTAGGATGCTCAAATCACTCTATATGTAGTGAGATCAGAGTCCAGCTGTGAACTGCAGCCTGCTGTGGTTCTGATGTGGTTAGTGGGTCCAGTGGATGAAGTCTGTTCATGTGTAGCAAGACTTGATGAAAACTGAAGTGTTTACAACAGTAATCGCATAGTCAACCTAAAGAGTTTTATGACTACATAGGATGTCGAAGGTTAAAACCATTTCAGTATTGTATTTTGGTAGAAATATGCTATTGATGCCATGGTTTTTCATAATCTCAGAAGGATTTCTATTAGATGATCAATTTATTCTTTTCACTTCAAATTGCCCACTTGAGGTGACCCAGGGGCTAAAGAACCAAGATTAATTTGGCAGTGTACTTTCAGACGAGCGAAAATCACGGTGTCTGAAAGATTTGCCAAGGATAGAGTTTAATTTTAGACAGTGAGCATCAGAAGCCCTAAGTTATTCTTGTAATTTTGATACACTTTGTAGCTAAAAAAGTCCCAGAAAGAATGGAAAAGGAAGGAAGGCAGGAAGGAAAGAAAAAGAAAATGAAAGACCAAATGCTGGGGTTAAAGTCCTGCTGTAAGTTTTTCTATTGACTTGAACTTTGTGTTTTATTATTGAACATAGATGGAGCATAGTCTGTACCTGGACTAGAATCTGAAAGTGGATAATTTCATGAATATAAAAAAAAAAAGGCTTTTATTCTTATTGATCATTTAAGAGTTCTAAAAGGCTTTTCTTACTTTCACATGCAGGTGATGGAATAACTCTCCAGAAGTCAGTTGTCTGGGGCCAAATGTATATGGTACAAGGCCAGAAATGTTGCATGACATGCTTCTCACAGTTTGCAGAACTATCTACTTTGTTTGCAGTTCATATCCAATCCCATTCTGGAATTCCCATAGTTATCCTCCCCAATGTAATTGGGTGTAACTTTTAAAAAAATTCTTGTGTGTCCTGCTTATCATCATATTTCTGCCTTGTTTTCTTTGTGTAAAGCAAATGAAACATCTTGTCCATGAAGAGTAAATTCCAAACTAAGTCAAGGCATAAGCTTCATGGATGCATTAAATCCACCAGAAACTTAAAATTTTAGTGAATGACCATGTTCCTGTGTGATGGAACAAATTGTGTAACAGATTCTGGAGCTACCACTTACAAGGTAGATTGGATAAATGGGAAGAAATCACACCATATTATTTCCTATTGGCTCATACTGGAGTGTTGAATGTATCTGCATTTGGACTGTAGTCTGTTGGCAGATCAAAATACAGGACTACTTCTGAAAGAAGAGTTCCTTTAAATAGATCCTTAGTTCAGATCTGTGTGATTAGCCTTGAGCATATTGCCTGCCTTGAGCGTATTGCCTGCTGATTTCAGCAAACCTTTTCTATATTGCCTGGGAATCAGGAGTTAGAATAAGAAGGTAGGGTCACAACAGTGTCTCTTTCTTAGTTTACACAACCTTCTCTCCTGTCCTCTCCTCCTTGACTGAGAGGTCTATCTTTTTCTTCAGTCTTCTTTAACTGTTTAGAAAATGAAATCTGACCTTCTAAAACAGTACACAAAAGAAACATTCTGCTCTACATGGTAAATTGCACACAGATTTCCACATAGTGACAGATAAACACACTTGCAAATTAGATTAAGGAATAAGGAATACCTAAAACCTTGGCTGTGAATTTACCCCATTTTCTTGGAAACAATTTCATATTGACTGTTTAAGTTGAGGTAATATTTTGGGATATCAAAAATTACATTAAAAAAACCATCAGCTGCCTCTCTGTTTACTAACATTCAGACTAAATTTATATTATTTGTTTGCACTTGTTCCTGGATAAATGCACAGAAATTATTTGTTGTTTCAGATCACTAGCAATAAAGTCCTGCAGTTGATCAGCTTTGTCATTACCTTGCAGCTACATGGAGAGGTTGGCTGCTGGCCATATTTTAATATAGTAATAATAATACTTAGCACTGTTCATCTCAAAAGCAATTTACACACATTAACTAATTAGGCCTCAGAACATTTACATGATAGGTGAATAGCATTCATCCCACTTTAAAGATGGGTAAGTGGAGAAACAGAAAATAAAAATAAAATCACACTTTCAGCAACAGTCACTAATTCTGAATGTCCGGCTTGTGACACATTCACTTGATTTTCTGAAATGTTAAGCATCTTCAGCTCCAGCTGAAGTGAAAAGAGGCAGCCGGTGGTCTTCATCTCTGTATATCAGGATAAAGGAGTATTTCAGCTGTCATTTGCAAATGGAAGCTTTCAGTGAGTGCTTTGGAGAATATTAGTTTTCATGCAGGTTCTCTCTGATCTGTTACAATTTTCTGATTACTGATCTCCTGGGTACCCAAAAGATTGTTTCTTTCCTTGTATTTTTGCACATCTGCACCCTGGGTCATTTGAGATGTAGGTGCCAGAGCTTAGGACAAATGCTGGTATGAGCCAGCAATGAATGATGGAGGGTATAAATTGCCAGCTATAAAATTCTTGTTTAGAAAAAAGAATAAAAAGCACCTCTAGTTGCATAAAGATGAGCTGACCTGATTTGTGCATTTATTTATTTATTTATTTAGGAAAGAATTTCCCTCCCCCTTTGTTTTTTCTGCAATGGGACCAAGATGGACTCCTGAAGTAGAGCCTGAGGTCTTAGGCTTATGGTAATAAACAACAAATGAAAATGCAACAAAGTCAATATTCCAAACCTTAAGAATTTCCAATTCAGAGTAAAGACAGGAAAGAGAAGACATTATAGCAAACAGAAAGTGAAAAAAGGACCTTTTTTTTTTTTTTTGGCATTCCTTCATACAGGTCTTGCACTCCAAAACAAAATAACAAAAAAACTATACCCAAGCACTGGATGAAGAAGAGAATTGCTAGTTCTTTGGGACTGACACAGAGATGTTCATTCTTGTCTGTGGAGTCCAGACACCAAGGAGACTGGTACTTAGGTAAACTCTTAGAAGTTGGCCCTGCTCTGCACTTTGGTCCTCCTGTCACACTTCCCTGCCTGACGTAAATTGATTTTGAGTCTATAATACTTGCTGCTTGCTCTTTTCAGAGTGTTTACATTCTCCTTCTCTACTCTGCATTCAGCAAAACCATCCTTCTTCCGTCATGGGGGATGCTTCAGCATTTTTGATAGATGGACATTCATGATGCCGGTGTGCTACTTACACACCACAGATAAATCTCCCATAAACAGAGTTTCACATGGAGAACTGCCAGCCTCCACGGGCAATAAATAAAAATGGGGAGATAAGAGCTTACCTGGTGCTGCTGCACCATTGTCAATGTGTTGTGCCAAGAACTGGCTGCCAGTACATCCCACCACATAGGAAACAGCTTTTATTTTTGTTTTGTTTTGTTTTGTTTTTTAAATGAATCTTGTGGAAGTCTTAATCTGTGCTTAATTATGCATTCTCTGCCCTTTCATTACCTGACAGATAGAGACCACAAATGTTTTGACCCTTCAGCTTTTATCAAGGTAAGCACAATAATGTCCTGAGGTTCAGGGTGGGAAACTAGGAGGTGGGTGTCAGTCTCCTCTTGTAAATAATTAAGAAGAGAGAAGATTATTTAATTAACCAAGATCTAGGTCTTCTTCATTTGCTTTTAAAGGAAACATTACTCATTGTAATGGGGTCTGCTGGCAGAAATCCTTTGGAGTGCTGTAGAGACAACATAAATACACCTTGTGAACACTTGTTCCATTGAAGCTCACTGGCAGTTTGCAGACTTTAAAGAATATCTTTTGAATTCTCAGCAAAAGAAGCCATTTGTTGCAACCCCTGCTTTGGTTTAAAGAACTGCTGACACCTCTTGGAAAACATTAAGAGTCATCTTATTAAAATATCCCAACAAATATCTTTTTTTATCATGCTGGGCCTGCATCTTGTATCACTCTTCAATTAAATTATTAAAGGCTGACAAAACACAAACAATTCTAAAGCGCTGAAAATAGCCTGCTGGGGGTTTGTCTGTTTACTTGGATGTTGGTTTTAGCAAAGATTTGTATCCTGTCTCCAGGGTGTATTGTGAGATTTGTACAAAATCCTGGGTTGCAGGTGCCCTTCGGGGAATCCAGGGGAGGAGGTGGTGCTATCAGAGACTGTTGGTGGGGTGAGTGGGATTTTATTGATTTGCCAAGGCCAAACAAGAAGCTCATGCCACGACCCCAGAGGTCCTTCTCTGTTTCTGGAATTTACTGTGTGTCTGGAGAGATGGCAAGAAAAAAGGGAGGAATCTGTCCTGTGTTTGTCAGGGCTATAAACATCCTTAAAGGTACACACTGTTTATTCAAAAATGTACATTGATGGGTTTATTTCCAGTCCCTTTAGCTCCAGCCTGGGGCGGTGGTACCCGCTCTAGCAGCCTGGCTGCTTTTCTGATTGCCAGTCATGGAGGAAACAGATTTTTGGACAAAAGAAAAACCACAATCAGGGTGATAACACTAATACAAAGAAGGATTAAAAGACTAAACTTTGTTTACCACCATTATTGTAGAAAGCATTAGTTCCTCCCAGTCACAGCTGAAAACAAATCCAGGTCCCAGGTGAAAAAAAATCAAAAATTTTAGGCCTTATTTCTGCTATGCTCTTCCTGTAATGGTGGATCCTTGCACTTGCATCCATCCCCCCTACGTGCAGCTGGCACCCACCCTAGTGTATTGGTCTAACCACGCAGAACATACAGGGGTACTGAAACCTAATGCTGCACACTGAAGGTTGCAACCCTGCAGTGGTGCAGTGCCAAGCAGGAGTGAGGAGAAAACTCCT
>NW_009194860.1:0-24598 GCF_000690835.1 Fulmarus glacialis | reverse complement strand
CTTTCCCTCTCACACTCTCAAGACAATCAGAGGGAATACAGTGAAATGCAGGACTGCAATGGCCTACCCGGGTTATTCGGTGCAATACTCCCCAGTTATGGGCACCACTGAATACATGGTTAGTGTCCAGTATTAATGAAATCTCCACTCTACTCCACTACATACCACTGGCCACAAAGGACTTCTTGACAATCTATAAAAAAATTAAGCTATTATGTAAAAAGATCAAAATCCACAAAAAAACCCCGCTACCCTTGTATGTGCAATGGGAAGAGAGGAGGAAAGCTCACAAGTCCAGTCGTTAGCCCAACTGCCTCCAGCAGCAGAGCACCGGTTTGGTGAAAATCCTCAGAGGGTTAGGGCCC
This sequence comes from Fulmarus glacialis, assembly GCF_000690835.1. Taxonomy (NCBI): domain Eukaryota; kingdom Metazoa; phylum Chordata; class Aves; order Procellariiformes; family Procellariidae; genus Fulmarus; species Fulmarus glacialis. The sequence goes on along the minus strand of NW_009194860.1, from coordinate 24,233 downwards.
ATGGCACCTCCCTAAAACAGTAGTTACCAATAGGATTTTGGGGGACCTTTCTTATGCCAGGTGAATGAGACACAGCATGCAGACCATCACAAGACTGCTCGAAATTCTTGGGAGTGTCAGCACTGCCCATTCAACATGCCATCTCACATATCGCTTAGTTCTCCAGGACTCACCGGCAGAAACCCCTGAAACGTGCATTAATGAAAAAGAAAGATAGTGCAACAAATTCAGTCAGTAGATGACAACCAAGACTTCTGCTAGGCCACAAAGGGAGCACCAGCAAACTGACTACCCAAAAGCTCTGTCACAGGTTTTAATTTCTGTCTCCCTGCAGTTTAAAATAATGTGGTTCCTTAACCCCACTAGCCTGCTCAGAAGCAGAAGACTTCAAACTGTGAGACCCATATGGACTCCACAGCAGGGGTACAAAGAGGAGGAGGGGATGGATTTCCACCTCATCTGAAGAAAAAGATGCTGTGGTTGGGGAGAGCAGGAAAAGTAGAGACTGAAGCAGGACAAACAGGGAAATAGCAGGGGTATACTAGAGGTGTTATTAACGGCAAAGGGCAGTGTGACAATAACAAGGTCATAGAAGCAGGTCACAGAGTATGGATCTACCTCCTGGATACTGCTGCTGCACTGCCAGCGCAGGGCATTTTTGAGGCAGTGTCACCTACCCATCTCCTGTCCTCGCCCCTCTCTGTAAGCTGAGTTTTCAAGCTGTGTGGCTGAGTGCCAGCCAGCACAGGGTCCCACAGTCTGAATTGTGCCATGAGTTTTGTTGTTGCTGTTGTTGTTGTTGTTTTAAGAAGTGCTTCTGCTATCAGAGCATCATGTACAAGTTTGACCTATATAACAGACCAAGTAGGTCACTGAGTGCACATTGGACCATGACAAATTGATTTTGAACCATCACTTATCTGGCTCTGTTGCTGTCAAGGAGGATACATCAGTGTAATTAATAAATTATTTACCAAATAGATAAAAGCATGCTTCCCCCACCAGAGATTCTGGAGGGTTTATTGTTTTAAGCTGCTGCACTAATTGGGCTGTACATTCACTTGCAGTTCCAAAAGGGATGAACATTAGAGGAACAATGCTCTTTACTGCACACAGTGGCGACACAGCAGAGGCATCCCATGGATGCCTACAACAAATGATGCTCAGTTTACTGTTTTCCCGGCACAGCTCCGAGCACCCCCTCCAAGCACCGGTCTCCATCCAGAGCTGCCTTCAGCACAGGGGGGAGAGCTGGCCTCATGGAGGCACTGAAATGTTTTACCTCAAGCTTCACTAAGACGTGAGGGACAGCTTTGAAACTCTGCTGTGCAGCCTTACTCTCTTTATCTCAGCAATGATCCTAGATTGCTTCCCCTGGGATCTAAACCATCACAGTAGAAAAAACAGCCGAACAGGCAGGAGAAAGAAAGAGATGGCAGAGCCCTTTTCCCAACGAAGAAGCTTTCACTCCATCCCCTTCTGAACTAAAAAAAAAAAAAACAATCCAAAAAAACAAAAAAACACAAAAAACTAACACCACCCCCACCCCCCCAAAAAAAAGACAAAATAAAATAAATAAAATATATTCTGCAGACAGTCAGGAGGAAAAAAAATACAGGAATCCCCTCCACTCTCAGGGTATATATCATCTGGCTGTAGGGTGCCAGTTAGTAACACTGACTGCTGCGGGGTTATTTGTACCCTTGGGTAAAATAACAGATTTCCAAAGAGGCTTAAGGCAAATGAAGCTCTTAGCAACTTAATGATATTTCGAGGAGGAGGAAGGAGAAAACGCAGAAGAGAGGGGGGGAAAAAAGGAAAAAAATAGGGAAACTACTTTTCTAATTGTAGCAGAGAGATAGAAGTAGAATGTCTGCCCTTGCCAGAAACTATTTGCAGCATCCAAGCATTCAGCTTTTTCTTTCTGCAGTGCCTTGAAAACCCCTACAAAGGAATCCTGGCTGTATCAGATTCTCACAGGAGAGAGAGTGTCTGCCTGGATTTGGGGTTATTGAGGAAAAGTGCTTGAGAACCACAGCCCTAGATAAAGATGTATAACGTCCTGGCACTTCAATCTATTTATTAGCCTCTTTTCTGTGGGGTATCCACTAATCCTGATCACTAGAGAAAAAGACTATATTATAATGATTCTTAATTAGATACAGATGCAACAGATTGATTCATTATTTCCATGTGCTGCTGTCAGTGGTTCGCACAGTGTTTTCAGTTTCATTAAGCTAGTATGCTAAATTCCTGCATGAGCTGTCTCTGTCATCTAAGACAGCCCCTCCGCCCCCAGCAACACTTTTTGCACAAGCATCTCTACTTCTGATTTCTTTTATAAGCCTTATCTGTGGCATTCCTCTTCACTGTTATTGTTTTATACTGGAGGACAATTGTTCACCTTCAGAACCTGAGCTTGTCCTCAGTGAAAAAAACTTTTAAGGAAGGGAAACCGCAGTGTAATCTAAAATGCATTTTAATCACTGTAACTAATTATGAAGAGTGGTAAATCAGTAAGGGTCAGAGCTCTAGCACCTTACTCCAAATGCAGCTGATTGTAATGGGATTACTCCTGTGAGTAGCTGCCCATTACTTTCCCTGAGAGATTCATAGTCTCTTTGAAAAACTATCTGAAAGATCATTAATAAAAGAATAATTAACAAGGAAACTGAAGCCATTATTTCAAGAATTTCTGCAAACAATGGAAAAACTTCATTTATGGTGGAGACAATGAATCAGGGCAGTGAAAATCCGGGTAGCTCTGTATTGCTGATTGATACCAACAGACATAATCTCATTTTGGGGGCAGGCAAGGTAGGAGGAAAAAGAGATCTGTTTATGGATACGTGCACTAAATTGATTGTTAAATCAGAGGAGAAAACAAACATTAAGACAAGAAATGACCTTTCATAGGTATTAAGTGTTTTGATCCTCAGGAATTTTGAAAGAGACCAGATTTTCTCAACCCTCAGTGCTTTTGTGAAATAACATCTGAGATTTTTCCATTGAAATAAATGAAATGTTTCTGAGAAGCTTATGCTAATTAAGCTCTCATTGAACCTAAGGTAGGTGACAGTCAAAACCTGACCTAATTCATCAGTTCGTCCAGGAGGCTCCTCAGAAGATAGGAGGGTAGCTCTGAGGCACACTAGTCAAGTGAAGTGCCCTGGGGAAGCAATTCTGGGCTTCCCAGACTGCTGGGGTCCATGCAGCGCTACCAGCGTGGAACTGGATGTCTCTTGGCTGTGGTTTATCAGCTCCTGGGCAATGCTGTGAGAATGCAATTGCTCCGTGCGTGCCTGAAGTCCTTCCACTGGTGGACGGATGGGGCGTTTCTGCTCTGCACCTGGGGCTGTCGCTTTACCCTGAGCAGAACCAGACCGCCACTGCCTGCACTCACACGTGTAGACCTGCCTGCGATTTCTATCTTTCAGCCTGTCTATATTATCTCTTTACATCATGAATGTACCAAAATCTAGGAAGAGAGACATGAGAAGGCCTACTTTACACATGCCAGTTCTTATACTCTTGCCTAAGGTTCATAATTAGAGGTGGGATATGGGGCTGGATGGACCACCTGATAGCTGGGCCACTCCTAATGTTAGAGCACCCTACCTGTTTAAGGAAACAAAAGGCACAGGCCTGATCTTTTCAGCAGGCTCTACGCAAGCTGTCAAGAAGACAGTTGAGCAAGGTTGTGAGGGTGTCTGTTCAAGATGTACTTAAAATTCACCACCCCTTGCAAAAAAATCAGTAGAGGTTCCCTTTGACTCCCTAACTAAACATCCTCAGGGCTCTGAGTTTTAGATGGTTGTTTTAAAGAGTGAACCAGATCAAAAAATTACATATGAAGACCTAGTCACTTCTTTGGCTTCTCCCACATTTACTTATTTTTCTCAGCAGCATTATTCTGCCTCCTACGTTTTACCAGAACATTTCTTGCTGGAAAAGTGGGAAAGGAAACTAGTTCTCCATCAGCAGAGAAAACTCCAAAGTGTGTGATTCCCTCAGGCTTTGCTACAAACACGTGTGGAGATCTGAAACATGTATTGCTGCCACCAACGACTGCCGCTTCCTTGTGGCATGACCCAAACTTGTGTTCACACATTTAAAGTAATGAAATTGCATAATGTATGTGATCTTGCAACTTACTGGTTAACAAAATGCCTGAGATACCTGGTCTGGAGCCCTGTATCTGCCTGATATACCAGCGTCTATTAGTACCCCTGGAGGTTGCATGAAATACAGCCCATATTCTCCCAAAATTTCTGCACAATATTGTCTTCAGACATACAGGACAGAAAGAAAACATAAGGTAATGCAAAGGTAAATTCACATTTTATTCTATAAAAAACTTCAGTCAATACATATGGAAAACCTCTGGACAGGCCTCACACCTAAATCATTCAAGATATTTGCCTGTCTATTAGAACATACTATATGGATACCGTGTACAAGTACTCAGCTACGGAGGAAAGAAGAAACTCATTATTATACTATGAACTTTTGTTACTGACTTCTGTTGCTTATTTTTTAACATGACAATCCAAGTTAAAAAACCCAAGAAAAATGGCATTTGCACATTTGCAAAGAAACACCTATTTCTAAAAAAATCCAGGAAAGCTGTAATTAGGAAAAAGCATCTTGTAAAAAAAGAAAAAGAAGACAGCGTGCTTGATTTTAAATTGTGTCAGTTAAAAATGTCAAGCATATTGGTTGTTGTAGTGAAATGGGCTTTTGTCTCTTAAAGACTTGATCTATAATTAAGAGGTTTTGTGGTAGATGATGTTACTGTGTTCAGTTCCCATGAATCCCAGTGCTGTTTTCCCTAAAGCTACTGCATCAAGACAAAGGCATGGAAAAAGTGAGCAGCAAGGGGCTGGGGGGGGAAGTGCCATTAGATCTCTTCTTTTGTTTATTATGTTTGACCAGGGAGTTTACCTTTCTTCTTTTTTTAATCTTGATTTTTTTTTTGTCTTTCATTAAAATGCAATGTCCTCTAGTTGATAGCATTTGGGCATCTTTCCCAAGTCTGCCTGACAACATCAATGGTTAGCTGTTGAGCTGCAGTGACCCCGTAAGCAAGCTGTCCTCTGGTATTCTGGCTGCACCTACTATTACTCAAGCAGTGGGAGCCAAACAAATACGACATTTGGATCTTTCCTACTTGTTCTGCAAAGCACCCCACCAAGCCTGGTGTACGGACATGCTGCATAAGGAATCGACAATTCCCTGCGATTACACAGCAGGACACGAGCAGTGGCAGCAGAGCTGAGAACTTAACTCTGGGGTATACGGGGCTGACAAATGCAGAGACGTATTGATCCTCGGCAGTCTGTCTCATCAGCAAAGTAGTAATGGTCTGCATATTAACACAACAGCCTATGAGGTTACAAAAGACAAGAAAGGACGCTGGAGCTTAGTGCCTAGAGGATGAGCAAGCTGTGCTAGCTCCACACGTAATGTGGAAGGTTAACCAGCTCGGAGGCCAACCTCGCCAATGTTTATTTAAACAGAAGGATTAAAAATGACCACTTTTGCTGCAATGATTGTGCCAGGCTGGAAATCATCAGGGTGAGCAAGTAAATTGCAAATTAGCAAGAGCTAGCAAATTAAGCAAAAAGAAAATGAGTTCCACGGATGTTGGACAAAAGTATTGGTTAAAAAGTACTGATACAAAACTACCTTTGTTTCACGAATGCACATGTCTTCAGCTGCCATCAAGGAGAGAATCAGCTCTTTCTTAGTTCCTAGACGTGCAGGTAACAGATGATAATTCTCTGCCTTCTAAGTACAAGCTGGAGGTATCGTTGTAATTGCCAGTCCAGTGCCAGCCCAGTGACAGGGAAGTGCTCCAGTGACACTGAGGAATGATGCTGCAGAGTTTGCTGATTCTGAGTGATTAATACTGCAAAACGGCTCTTGCACTCATCCTCCACGTATAGAATCTATGTAGGTCTGGAAGCTGTGCAAGAATCAGGCTACACAATCAAAACTTCAGAGAAGAGAAGTTCAATTACTTCATCAGTGTACACATCTGTCTATTACCTATAAAAAGAGGAGTGTAAAAACACTCAGTGAAATACCATGATATCCTATGAAATTTCAGGTTTCCCTCAAAAATCCTGAGTGGGCTTGAAAAAAGGCATTGTGGAAGACACGATTATTGCTAGAAAAATGTGAACACGGAAGTACTATTTTAGCAGTACTATCGCAAATGATTAATATTATTTTAAAACAGAAACACTGTAATACTGATATTAAATGATTAATTTTGTCACACGTATGTTATATCTCATGTATTATAATACTACTAAGATAAATACTATGGTTAATTATCAAATAAAACTACAGAATTATTTTAATCCTTGATTATCAGTATCTTTTTTAATATCACTGGGTGGGTACTGCTAACACTTTTCATTACAATTTCAGGATGCACATTCATTATGTCAAAATTTCTCATGAAACAGAAATTCTGTTTCCCAGGAAACCCCAGAGTCTTTTTCTGTATGGTTTTTTACTTTTTCCATTTGCTTTTGTTTACGATTTTTCTAGAGATTTGTAGGCAGATTCTTATGTAGGTTGTCTGGACTCCAGGATAAAGAGGTCTTCAGGCTATTAGCAGGGTGTCTGAAAATATGATTTACATTTGTTACAGAGATATTTGTTCTTTCACCAAAAAAAATAGAGATTTGAAAATTAGGAAAAACTGAAAAAATTCTTATGTAGCTCACAGTAATCCTGGCTGACGGTTAGGGCTCTTTGTCACCACACTCCCATAAATACAACTTATCTGCCTCAACAGCCCAGTACACCTGGGATCTAAATTAACTGCTAAGTACTTTGTGAGGACATTCTGCACTGGATGATGAAGACAAAAGAAGATTAATTCAATGATTTCATTATAATTTTAATATCATAGTGCATCACTGGTATTCTTGCACTTCTGAATGCCAGGGATAATGGAAAGAAACTGAAAATGTATATTAAAAAAAAGACTATATTTAGGCCTACTGAATACCATTTAACCTCATCATACTCCTTACAGTCTCTGCTGTCTTCTGAACTGGTGAAACTGAAGGGCTTCACTTTACCCATCATCAGGAAGGGAAAAGCTCTTGAAACGAGTGGGGAGGGAGGAGCAGGAGCAGCTTGACAGCGAGCTATTGCTCCCGCTTGCAGACCTCTGCAGAGTGAGTAGAGGGAGATTAACATGGTCAGCAAGGTTTAGGGTAGGGCTCGTTTCAGGGTAGGAGAGGTACCACTGCATCAGTACAGTACGTGGTGTCGATCTGCCCACACAGGATCTAGGAATGTTTTCCTGATCCGAAGCCCTCAGGGGTTGAATTCAGTCCATTTTTGGTAGAGGTGGTTTACACAGCCCAGTGAGAAATGTCCTCTAGCCCCTACCTGCTGGTCTGGTACATTGATCTCAATGGCAACATCTCAATATAACTGAGATCAAAATCTGCCCTCATGGGATAAAAGAGATTTTTAAATTGCATTTCTATTATGGGCTTTAATCATAGTCTTGACATTTTCTCTATGCATTCTTGTGTCTGAATGAAATATTTTCTTTTTTTTTTTTTTTATAGAAGCAAGGAACACTGCAGAGTCAGCTGGATCAATTACTACATTTTAGCCAATAATATTGATTCTACTATATTCAGTAAGGTAATATCCAGCACAGAAAATGTTAATGTTAACACTTATTAGATTATTAGACATATTGATAGTAACCAAAAATAATTAATAATTTAAAGTTCAATTGTATTGCCAATGAAGTAGGTTAGTTGCACATTCTTAGATGAAATCAAGGCTTAGACAGCATCCTATTTCACAGCTTTAGCAAAGGACACATTGGAATAATCGTAAAACATATATACTCCTGTTTGCTTGCTAAAAGTCTGAAGAGCAGTTATAGCCCAATTGTAATTCAAAATTCTTTTAAAAATCTTCCTTTTTTTTTTTTTTTTAAAAATTTATGAAAACCGAATTGTTCCCCACGAGTGGGAACAGAAACCCATAGAATCATAGATAAAATTGTTTTGATTGGAAGAAACCTTCAAAGATCATGCAGTGAGCAGGGACATCTGCAACTAGATCAGGCTGCTCAGAGACCGTCCAACCAGACTTTGAATGTTTCCAGGGATGGGGCATCTACCACCTCTCTGGGCAACCTGTGCCAGTGTTTCACGACCCTCATCGTAAAATATTTCTTCCTTATAGCTAGTCTGAATCTACCCTCTTTTAGTTTAAACTCTTCCCCCTTGACCTGTCGCCACAGGCCCTGCTAAAAACTTTGTCCCCATCTTTCTTATAAGCCCCCTTTAAGTACTGATAGGCTGCAATAAGGTCTCCCCTCCTTCAGGCTGAACAACCCCAATTCTCTCAGCTTTTTTCTTCATAGGAGAGGTGTTCCCTCCCTCTGATCATTTTTGTGGCCCTCCTCTGGACCTGCCCCAACAGGTCCATGTTTTTCCTGTGCTGAGGGCTCCAGAGCTGGATGCAGTACTGCAGGTGGGGTCTCAGCAGAGTAGAGTAGAGGGGCAGAATCACTTCCCTTGACCTTCTGGCCACGCTTCTTTTGATGCAGCCCAGCATACGGTTGGCCTTCCGGGCTGCGAGAGCACATTGCCAGCTCACATCCAGCTTTTCATCCACCATCCCAGTTTTAAATGGCATTTATGGTGCAGAGCAACTCCTTGAACCTCGGGCATTCCTTCCACACCTCATGTCAGGGTGGCTCTTTCCTTGGGGATGGTGGGGTCTGTCCCCAACAGCTATTTATATCCTTTAGTAAAATCTCTGTATTGCTTTGCTCTTACATGAAGCGCAGACACTGTGCATGCTGACACCAAGCCCAGCAGCACAGGACACTGGAGCAGGAAGAGTACAGCCAAACAGGCAGTTCACCCTGCACAGTAGCCATCAGTGAGGCTGAACCCAGATTTACAGGGACAGGCAATGAGGTCTGAGATCTAAAAGGGGTACACAGGAAAAAGTCACAAGATCTTTTACAAGTGAAAGGCCATTTTTTCTTTTCCAGATGTGTAATAACAAAATATTCTCATTTTGTTTCTATTTCTTGATGATGAATAACCTGTGCTGTTCTTGTTTTGTACAATATTGTTCTTTTAAGCTGCTGCATGCCCATGTACATCAAATATTGAATTATATGTACTTGCACACACAGACACACAGGAAGTTTACCACAAAATTTTCTATCGGGATCTCCAGCAGCTAAGAAGCATTAAATCTGTCACTGATTCAGGTGACAGCCCTAAACACGAGGTTACAGGCTCTACTGAAGCTAAATGTTATTTTTTTCTCCATGTCCTAACTTTCAATTATCTGTACCAAGTAGACCTGCTATAACAGTGCCCTCTCCTCAAAAAAGCCTCAAAGCCAAACTAAATATAGAAACATCAGTAGTTTTTGCAAAATGCAAGAGGTTTATGCCATTTTTCATTCCTCTTCCAGTCCTATCTGTAACTTACCCTTTGCCTTTGCAGAGGTTGTCCTGGTTTTGGCTGGGATAGAGTTAAATTTCTTCCTAGTGCTGTATTTTGCATTTAGTATGAGAAGAATGTTGATAACACACTGATGTTTTAGCTGTTGCTAAGTAGTGTTTACAGTAGTCAAGGACTTTTCAGCTTCCCATGCTCTGCAGGAGCACAGGAAGCTGGGAGGGACGATAGCCAGGACAGCTAGCCCAACTGGCCAATGGGATATTCCATACAATATGACGTCATGCTCAGTATATAAATAAGAGGCATGGTCCAGGAAGTAATGATCGCTGTTTGGGCATTGCTCAGCGGGTGGTGAGCAATTGCATTGTGCATCACTCATTTTGTATATTCTATCATTACTGTTGTTGTTGTTGTTATTATTATTATCATCATTTTCCCTTCCTTTTCTGTTCTATTAAACTGTCTTTATCTCAATCCACGAATTTTACTTTTTTTTTCCGATTCTCTCCCCCATCCCACTGCGGGGCAGGGCGGGGAGTGAGTGAGCGGCTGTGTGGTGTTTGGCTGCCTGCCGGGTTAAACCACAACAGAGGTTTAAAGTGGCCATTTGTGAGCTAACAGGCAGTAGGCAGTTCTCCCCCTGAAAAGGCTTCCTGGAAGTGCAAACTTATTTAAATGTGAATGTGTAGCTGGTCTCCTGCATGCAAAATAAAGCAGGTGCTGAAATATTAAACTCTACCACTGTCCACTATTCATTGCATCTAACTGGTGCTGTCAGAAGCAAGCTGCTTTACTAACCAGGGCCTGCGATTTAGTATGACATCTCAACTCTAATTACTCCCTCCTCCTGATCATTTTCTCAGCCTTTGATTTTCAAATTCAGATAGCCTGGATTCAAGGCGTTGTAGGTATGGTTTTGTGCAAGAGAGCTAGAAATGCACTTGCCTCTGAATGCAGAAGATAGTGAATCATCTTGGGGCCCCTGAAATGATTTGCTACAAAGCTAAGTCTTTCAAGGGACAATATAACCTGCTCTTGGATGTCTTTGTGGTGTCCTGGCAGATTCGTCGAGTCTCATGCACTACGCATGGGTGTCACGCAGCCGGCTCCTACCCTAACTCTCCGCACAGGCCGCGGTCACTCACATAGCCTCTCTGCTGCTCTGCCCCATCTGCCGGGCACAGATATGCCTTTTTCTGGCATGAAGGATCACAAAAGTGACGGCACTGGTATTATTCCCCTGTGCAAGGCTGCGTTCAGATTTGTGACAGGGGATGGATCAGGTCACGCGGCAGGGCAGCCTCAGACTTCCCCACTGCACATCTGGACCATGAGCAAACCACAGATAACAAATTGCAAAGAAAACCGTCAGAAGCATTTTGAATAAATATACTCTGCTGCAGGGTTAACCTGCCCATATACCTTACATTTAACCAAGAATAGTCCCCGAAATCCTATGAATCAACAGCACAAGCAATAAGAAACAACAGCATCTTTAAAGCTCTCTGCAAGCCGCTATTTTCTCTAGCAATATGTTTTTCTGTGTTGAAGAAAGTGAACATTTTGTTGACGTTACTAAAACATTACAATTGTTTCCTTTGAAATTTGCTAGTGACATCAGAAATAACAGAGACTTTCTTTTTGGAAAGAAGAGGGGGAATAACCCCTCTACTTTCTTCTATTTCTTCTTTATTTTTCAGAGGAGAAAGTCAAAACTTGAAAGTGTTCCACATCAAAATGAAAACAAAATTTTCCAGACTATTTAGAAATGTTCTACCAATTTTTTTATAGTCTCCACACACTTCAGAAGGTTAAAATACAAACTTTAACTCTTTAGAAGGTTAAAATACAAACAGGGTTGATTTTGGCCAGCTAACTTGTATTAATTACATTTTGCCAACATTTTTAGGTTAGGTTGATTTCTGTGTTAGCGGTGCAGGAAGAGCATACCTTTTTCCTAGGAAAATACATCCCATAGACCATTAAAGCTGCCAGTTATTAAATGGAGAGGTATGGGACCTAGAGAGTGTTTCCCCAAAGTCCACATTTCAGGTTATGTGACAGGAGCATGCCCCTCGTCAGGTAATGTAATACGACGCAGTTGGTGTGCCAGTGCTGTGTGGGTTGATCATATGAAATACTTTCCTTGATATCCGTGAGTTGTCAGTTCATTGCAAATGCCTCCTGATACCAAAGTATCTCATTTAACTTTCACAGTCCTCTTCCCAAGAACTACTGCCCAATGAAGCACTGAGCACCTGCCTTCTACTCCCTGAGTAAACCGACCTGCCTTCCCTCCTGCTAGAAATATTTTTTGGTGCACGCAGCAAATTTCTCACCAAATAATAAAAAGAAAGTCATGAAGCTGCAATGGCAAAATCTGATATTAAAAATTTTATCTGTAGAGCGCAACAATCAGGCTTGCCCTTCTGCAGCTCCCAAGCAGCTCTCCACTCGCTCTTTCTTCAGATAGAAGTGGGTCTTCTTTGTAACCCATGAATTATTATTTTGTTCAGCTGTCACTACTGCCACATGCACTGGGCTTACTCAGGAGTATCTGCAAGATGGAGAATTTCTCTGTGAACAGTGAAACCCTCCTGGTATCAACAACAGTTCCTATAAACAGGGACATTGAAAGCATCTGAAGTAAAGCTGGACAAATCTGTCCAGGTCTGTACCATTTATCACTCATGATGGACACCTAAGCACTCACAGCTCTTTTCTATGAAATTTTTTTTGGTAATCCACGATGTCAATCCATGGATGGGTGATTTACATGCAATTTGAAAATTAATTGTCTCTAATAATAGTCCCAGACTAGAAACACAAAATAACATGTCAGCATTTCCCCAGAGCTAAGACTGCAGATTTCCAGCATCTCCTCTCCTACGTGGGACAACTCACAGGATGTTCTTTCTCCTTTTCTGTTCTTTTTTTCATTCTTTATTTCCTCACTGTCTTTCTCTGTGAGCTCACTGGTCCTGTTTCCCATTGCAAAACACTGATTTTACACACAAATATTGCCAGCAACTTCAGTTTGAATGGGTGAAATTTTCATTTGGGGTAAATAAAATTAATTCCTCTACATTGAATTAATTTGTTATCATTATTTATTAAGTTCAATCTGCTACTTCTGAGGATTCAGTCAAGATAAGGGCCCTTTTCTGCTGTGCATTTTACAAATACACAACAATATATTGTTCCTGCTCCAGACTATTTATTGTCCAGATAGACAAAGGACAAGGCAAAAGCGAGTAACATACAAGGAAGTAAAAAAGAAAGAAAGAAAAAAAATGCCATCAGTTGTGGTTCTGGCTATTTATATTGTTTAGGAACAGGATTGCATTTTTGTTACCAGATTGGAATGTACAAGCTTCACTTTTGGTGTTTAGTCCTATTAAGGAAAGAGAGACATCTATACCCATTTTCTGTTACATATTTATTTTGTGCAATGGCTTGTGAAAGAAAATGCTGACTGTCTTTTCTAGCTCTGAAGTCTTTTCACAGTGTGTGGGGGAAAGAACAGAGACTGAAATTTAGTGCTGCTGTTGAATTTACCAACATCTTTAGATCTCAAACTATAGCGCCATTTTAAACCTTGGGCAGTGAGTGGGGGCTGGGCAGCTTTATACAGCCTTCTCCCTGGTGTCAGTCCTAGGATCTGGTTTCTGGTGCCTCTGATGTGCACTCACCAGCCCCTGGTCCCCACGGGAGGAATGGGGCCGTGGCTGTTTGCAGCAGCTGAGGTGCCGTGGGTTCGGCATGGGGCGTGGGGTAGTGCGTGGCTGTTAAACTCTGAGAGGAAGAGAAACCATCTTCCTCAGACAAGGCAGAGGTCTCCTGGGTGACCCTTGACGGCTCTGCCACTCCGCTGTGAATCACATGAGAGCTCACAAGATGCCTTACACTTCCATTTCTGGCTGGAAATACTGGAGGAGAAAGCTACCTTTTCCTTTTCTTGCTCCAAAATCTGTTTGTAATACACATCAGGGAAGTGCCCTGATGTAAAAAAACAGGACTGACTTAAGATCAAATCTAAAACAAAAAAATTGGAGTTCTGTTCGTTGTAAGCTGCCTATTCTTCGTTACTGTGTGCCAGCCTGTATGTATATAAGCTTGATTAAAGACCACAATACAAATACCTTAAAAATTTCTATTTCTTCCTTTTTCAACACCATCATACAATATAATTATATGATTTCTAGAGGGTACTTAAAAATGAATTATAGGGTGTTTTCTTCACATTCTTGCTTGCAAGTGAACTACCGAGCTTAGTATTTCCTTCTGTAAATACCATTCCAAATAATCATGAAACATCCTATAATTCAATTATAAATAACCTCCAAGAACCATAAAATGATATCTTCTAGGCTGGTGACACGAACAGATGTATTCACCATCCTGACTGTAAAATGAAACCTAAAACAGACCCAGCATTTTCACTTGCTTTTGATTCATAATGTGCCTCTGTGCATGAAAAATACAGTGGAGCCTATACAGCCTGTAACGCTGTCCTTGGAATTAGTCCTTCTCGGAAAAACAAAGTTAAAATCAAAACAAAACAAAAAAATCAGTATGTTTCCCATTAAAAAGATAAATAATAAAGGCCTTTACTCAGCAGTGGTTGAGATATAGATACTCAGGAAGAATTAACAACCATTGCAGGAAAAGATTTTTCTGACACTTATTACAAAAATCATGATGTGACATTTTTAAGGACGCTGTTTTACTGTTACTTATGTATTAACTTCTGAGGCCTCCCCATCTTGATTCTTGGTGCAAGAAGCCCTCTTTGTACTACCAAATGGTAAAACAGGGTTTTAGAATAAATGAAAATTGGGCAAATCAATGGGGCAAACCTAACTTGGGGAGAAGGACTGTTCTTCACCAAGTGACAAAAAGCTCAATAAATCTGTGCTTAACACAGACATCTTCTATCCAATTTTGTCCTAAAAGGCAAGATGAGAAATCATAGACAGCAGAGTAAGCGGACATTTAAAATACAAAAGCACTGTTGTTGCTGTTGTTTAGCTCAACATTTGGGGTGCTCAGGTGAAAAAAGACATGCAGTATTTGGATCACATAGGACCAGGATGGGGATAAAATTTTATACTTTAAAGCAAAGCTTAAAAAGGAGCTAATAAGTAGCACCCAGGGTTGCAGTAGGTTAATGGTAGTGAGAGGAATTAAACAAGGTAGAAAACTGCATTTTGGCAGAGTTCCCCCCACTACCTCGTGTGGAGCACACTCGATACTAACCCACAGGCTCTTCCCCTTGCAGCATCACCTCCACCTCCACCATGGCCTGAGGCTCCTACAGCTGTGAACCTGAGCTTGTGGGCATCTACTAGGAGACTGCCGATGAGTATGAGCCTCACAAGGATGGGTGGCCATGCAGGAGTCAGGGACAAAGCTGCCTGACACTACTTGTGTCATCAGAGCAGAACAGAGCTGTACACTTTTTGATAAGATGTGGGAAAAGATGAGTCGATTAAGCACAGGATAACATGTTGGGCTTGGTGGGTTTGATTCCTAAAAAGCCTGGGTGAAGCCTCACAAATGTGTCATCTGGGTGTCACTGTGGCACCCAACACCACTCTGTTTTTTTAGCTCTATTGCCAAGTGGGAGGAATAAAATTTATGATCTTCTCCTTGCATCTTTGATAAATAAGTGCTACTGTTTTCCTGAAAGCACCTGTTTCTTTCCTACATCTCTTCTCGGGAGATTTTTTAAAGAATTTTTTGCCTGAGAAGCAGCTGAATTCCAAATCCCAGGTCACCCCCCATCTGTTTGTAGAAAACAAGCCTGTTAATTTTGGGAATGCTAAAAAAGAGTTCTAAAAAGCCTTTCACATTGATGCTCCCCAACACTGGAAGGCAAGGCATATGGGGGAGCAGCAGTTGATGGAACAGTTTTATTTGTGGTATGAGAAAGTGGATAAAAGTGTTCTTGTGAGGACACATGATAAATGTTAAAGGCAGATTCGATGATCGCCTTTTCCCTCTTGGGCTATTATTACCTACATATTGTGCAGCTGGTACTGACTACCAGTAATATGCGTTTAGCTATTTTAATATTCACTTTTGGAATAAGGTGGCAGAGACTCCTTGTTTTGTGCTTTGTAGCTCTGTAGGTGTTTGTAACTTTGCAGCTTTCCATCTGCAAGCAAACTCATGCTCACTTATGGGCACAGCGTTGCCAGGAAGACACAGATAAGCTGAGGGGAGCTTGGAGAAAAAGAACAAAAGTTGTTGTGAGGCTGGAAGGAGCAATATACAAAAGATAAGTATGCACAACCTGACTAAACAATGACTAATTGCTAGGGGATAATAACAATTCTGAAAGGAGTCTTAATTGATTTATCTGAAGAATGCTCAAGGCTTCTTTTAAAATGCTTTACTATTAGAATTATTTATCGTCTAGGTTAAGGGTACAATTTAAGACTTCTGTCCTCATTTGATGGTTAAAATTAGGGAAAACTAAACATGCACAGAACCATAAGCATCACAGGGTTATTCTTGCCTGAATAGTCCTGTGTGTCATCAGAGGAAGCTAACGGGTGTCCTAGAGCCTCAGACAGTGATAAACAAAGACATTAAATGATAATGGTTACAGGGGTCTTAACAGTGAATTAGTCTAATCCAACACACAGAACGGCATGGCCTGTGAATTGCTGTATACTGAGGAGCACCAGCCATGAATTCTGGGTAAGGTGGCTAGTATAAAACGTGCAACGAAACTTGTTAAATGTGGGGAGAAAGGATACGGTATTCCTTCCAAAAAGTTAAAAATATTAGTTCATAATACTCAGATGGTATAAAATGTCATAGCTGCATTGACTTCAGCGGCACTGTGTTGATTTGCGTTAGCTGAAGTTCTGTCCCTAAATTCTTTAAGAAAACCCAGAATGAAACTATAATGAATTTATTTTTGGAAGGACACCATCTGGTGTTTTATTGCTAGCTGACAAGAAGTAGGAAAGGATAGTCTGACTGCTAGTTGCAAGAGCAGTGCAGGATTTGCTTTTAACAGGGGAGAGTGAGGATATGGTTAACCAAATAACTTTTTTTAACAGGTCCCTTCACAACCATTTACAAGCTGGAGATGAACTCAAACCAAATCCAGTGACTTGGATATCATAAATTGTCTCTCTTTAAAAGTGGTGTAAACTAGGAATAATGGCACAATTCTGTCACGCTTCAGAAGCAAATTAACCCCCTGTCTAGCTCTCTATTGTGCCTAACCAACCATCTCCATTTAATGGCTTCAATATTTCAGTTGATTATAAAGATGGCTCTGAATATAAGCTAAGCCACCTTTCAGGATTCATAAGCCAGTGTAAAACTGAGGAACTTGAATTCTTGCCTCGATGCTGATTTCATTGCATTCTCTGATTCCCTTCATTTTTTTCCATGACTCTTCTTCTACACTATAAATATTTTTTCCAGTTGTTCCAGCACATAATTCTCTGTAGAACTATCCACCATACCACATTACACCACAAGCAAGGTAAAGGTAGGTTTTCTGTAATGCTGTTGATTAATTATGGGAAAAGAGTATGTACGGTGTGATTTCAATTTTTTAAATGTTGTAATTGTGTCAGACACACCTCCTTTTGATTCCTGTTCAATGACAATTTTAGCAGAGCCTTTAGGTAGACACATCAGATAAAGGAACAGCAGAACCTTTCTGAGAAAGATTAAATGATGGTGCTCCGAGAGGCAGCCAGCTTGTTCTTCACTTCACGCAACAGCCAGCCACAAAGCAAGCGCCAAAACTGTGTCTGAGGAGATAAGCACGAGTGTGAGATATTTAGTAAGGGAGAGCTAAGAAAACAAAATAATTGTTTTATTTGCCTGTCTTTGTCATGTAATGCAGATGTGACTGAATGGTGAGACTACAACAGAAAGTGAGGGCACAACTTCTCTTATGGAAATGCACATGTTAGATAGAGGCTCAGCAAAAGAACCTTTATTTCAAGGTATTTGTATTAATTTGCATGATTACTAAGCACAAGTTGTAGGATGTAGTAAGAAAAAAAGCCACTGTGAGAGCTGATCTGAAGTCTCCTCATTTGCTTGTGAAGTACCTGTTTCCCTGATGAGGCAAGCGTTGTCCTATTCTCCACCAGCAAGGGCTGGGTAGCTGGTCTTTCTGCTGCTGGAGCCCATCTCTGTTCATCCCAGGCTGCAGCTTGTGCAAGAGCCCTCAGCGAGGACCAGCAGCAGGGAGCAGCAGTTCTGAGGTTTGAGCTGTGACATAGTGGCTATGTGACATGGATTCGCTGACCTCTGGGGAGCTGTTCTCAGCTGAGATTGGGGAGGGGGATGTGGGGGTCTGAGCTGAATTTGAAGGCATTTGCTCTGCAGGAGCCCCTGAAATCGTGGCTACCTCAGCTGACTACAAGTACTGCTGTGACAAAGTAGATGCCCTTCTTTCCACTAGACACTAGTCTCAGGCTTTTTGGAGTTAAATTGCAATCAGTTGCCAAAGAAATGCCAGACCACAGGATTTATATGCAGTCAGGAGACTGTGTATAACTTCTGGTTTCTAAGGAACAGTACATAAGGATAATCCCATAGCTTCAGCATTAAGACAACTAATACTTTTATTACCTTTACTTCTATTAATGTTGCTTGGAAAAGATAATGTTAATATATAACTGTAATTACAGTAGGTCTGCAATTATAAATAAGGCCATAAATATTTCCCCTTAGTCAGGTTCAAGAATACGGAAAGCAATGTGGTTGCCCTTCTGTATTACTGTACTTAAAAGGAGATAGTCCTGATGGAAAGCAGCCACACAGAAACTGAAGTGAATAAGGTAGACAAAGCCTCATGTGTGCCTCCCAATGTCATATGAATCCAAAATTCACAGCCAAGAAACAGAGGACACAAAGAACATCTTCCTAAAGGCAGACACAGAGAGATCCAAGCTCTTCTGTCCGTGTGAACACTGAAACAGGAGCTGTGGGCAAGCTTGAGGTGGCTGCTCGTCAGGCGGCTAGGCTACGACTACAGCCTAACTCCTTCACGTGGCTGTGGTCCCAGCTCATGAGCCCTGCTGAAACCAAGGCGTATCAGCTTCAGCACCACACAGGACCAACAAACTGAAGTCAAACTGGAAAATGAACCAGTGAGAACGCATTGCACTGCTCTGTGTTAGTAGATTAACTGGTTCAAGTTTCCACTGCCCTGCACTTCACTCACTTTTGTGCACGCATTTAAATAACAGGTTAATTAAATAATTGATGTGCTTTAGTGTCTCCATAGAATGCCATAGAATTCCTGTATCCTTGGGCAATTCGTTTCCCCTCTCTGGCCTTCAGTTCACCATTTGCAAAATAACTGTGCCGTCAAAGCTCAATTAACATAGGAAATGGAGAGGTGGGATAACCCAGAGAAAGTGAAAATATGGATAATTGAAGACATGTGCTGCAACAACTGTGCAACGAGAGGATGGAGACATGAGAGATTCATGACGTCGTTGACTGTAGAGTGCAGGGAACCCTGAACTAGCCCACCACACTCCTGCCCAAACACAGCTACACTGGTGCATGCTTACGCAGACCTACCCTGGGTGTTCCGCACCCACTGCATGGGTAATCTGTAATGTGGATAAGCAATCTAGTGATACTGTGCTGAAGGGTGTTATAAAGTACTCAAATACACATAAATGATGGACAGTATCTTACTATACTGAGCAGTATTGTGATTGAGATGGCTCAATATGTGATGCTTAACCTTGAGTGATAAAATGTTCTTGTGCTGCAAAGTACCTTATGAGAAGCAGTAGATGCAGCAAATAAGGCAGACCTCTTCCTCCATGGTTTTTTTTGGGTTTTTTTGGTTTTTTTGGGGCTTTGTGAAGGAGCCTGAAGGTACCTAAATTAAGTGCAGTTAGACACTAAGTGTAGTCTTTCTCCATGTAAGTGTGATGACTTGTAACAGACTTCCCTAGAAATGCTTTTTTTTACTTTGTATCTGAGTACATATGTAAGTTACAGCCCTTGCAACAAAGACAAAAGTGGGATATACTGTCAACCCTGGATAAATGGTTGAAGTGAAAACATTTTGCAAGCACTTGGTGATTTAGGAGCTTATATATAACTTCAGTCTGGGATTCATGGTCATACATCTTTATACATCATATGCACATAACAAGAATGTTATCCAAAAGCCAAAGTCAGAGAAAGAATGGGTGATTAGGAGAGAGAATTCCCAATATCCTGAACTATGATTAGGCTGGTGGGAGTGCTGCTGTGAGAATTAAATTCACAACAAAAGTAACTCGGTTTTATCTCTTCTGAGTAATTCAGTACATTCTCACTTTGCTGTTACAGCTAGCTGTAACTTCTTTTTCTTTATAATTTATTCAAATATCCCAAAGGGTCAGATAAGAAAATTGCACTTGCTTTCTTGCAACCAATAATGAAGATGGGGTCAGTCAATGCAAAACAATAAGGTATTTTATCAGCAAATATTCTGCATATCAAATCAATGGCTGTCTCTAAATGATGTTTTTAACCATTCCTTCCAAAACTGGAGAATCTGGAACACATCCATGTTTATAGGCTTCCTGTTACAGATGTAACACATCTGCTTAGCCTCCTCATTCAGCCTGTCTGCTTTGCTGTGGAACATTCTTCTTTCCTTCTTTGAAACACAGGGCACAATCCCACAGACATACTAGAAACCCCCTGATTTGTAGATGGACAGTTCCCAAACTCCCAAACATTCTTCTGAAACTCCAGGTTCTTGTCCTTATTGGTGACAAGATGCCAGAATAACATGGAAAGAAAGCTTAGCAAAGACATTTCCGAATCGCTTTGAGACTTCCTGCAGTCTTAAAACTAACAAGATAGAGATTTTTGAAAACAAAAGTTCCTCATGTCTTATCTTACCCTTACTGTGATATCAGGAAAACCTCACTTTTCAGGTCAGGTGAATCCTCCAGCAAGTTCTCCTTATGTATCAGCACAGCACCCTGCTCTTAAGCCTCTTTTGTCCACTGTGCTTGTGACTGCAGCCTAGATCTGATCTTTCCCAGATCCTTCCCGTACTCTCTATTAGCATCTGTATAGAAAGAATATTTTTCTACAGGGGTGGGCCAGCAAGTGAGGGGCGGTCAAAAGCTCTTTTCATGCCTTCTCACTGTTGACCTTCAATGAGGCTTCAAGAATCTTCCCTGTGTAGAGTAGCTGCCTTGGCTGAATTCAGTGCAAAACGTTAATTCGATATAGAGACATGCCAGTCTGTCACAACAGTCAGGTCAGTGCTAGTGGAAGGGAAGGAATGAGGAGTCTGATTTGTATTTTACTCTGCTGCAAGCTGCTTTTCCAATTGCACCATATCCTATTTCTGATATCTCTTAGAAGAACAGAATCAGGGTATTTCAGCTGAAGTCAGTAGTCACTTGGTATGAAATCTCTACCAAATCTACTGTTTCCAGTGGATTTTGGATTCTGACTTTTCCAAATCAATCTCACTGTGTGGAAATTCTTGTTTGGTGTCTCTGGGTCTGGCCCGTGAATATCACTTAGGAGAGAAGGGTTATGCAAGTGTAAGCACTCTGTGAACTTCCTTAATTCTGCTTCTTTGTGCTTGTGATTATTGCAAAAAGCATATAGCCCAATGGAAGAAACATAATGCAAAAATACATTATGAACTATAGAAATGAGTTTTAGCACAGAAGCAGTTCCTTGGTGCTGGGCAGATACAATTTTTCTTTCTACATCTTAATGTTTCAATAGGAGAAAGAATAGAAAGATCTAAAGTAAAACAACTGATTAAAAATTATCCTTCATTTGACCTTTTTCAAGGTACACTACCGTCATACTGTCATGTGATGGTGGTCTTTGATTTTCTTTTCATGATGTTTTATTTGACACAGTTGATGAAAAAAAAATCCATATTTATTGAATATTGCACTGCGGTTGATTCTGATGTCAAGCCGCAGCCATCATCTCAAATTTCATCTCCCTAAGTGTAAATGCCCATAAACATTGTTTGATGTTTAAATCTTCAGAATCTTCAGACTCAGTTTGATCTTGCAAATCAAGAAAAACCCCTGGGTGCTACTGGCTTCAGTTAAAAAAGAATGGGCTTTTTTGTCTATTTTAGAAAAAAAAAAAACCAAACATGGAGAATAGATTACTGTGAGCTTCCACCCAAGGATGGAAATATTCCTTAGCTTTCCTTGCAGAAATAGTAGCTGAGCACCTCAGAGAACTCTCAGCACTCATGAATAAATTCCAAGGATGGTCTTATATCAGAGGAGTACCCCAATGGTGATGCATGATTCCGAGGTGACTTTCCAGCAGTCATGACTGTGACACAATGACTGTGTCACTCCATTAGCAGTAGGACTGCACTGGCTGAGGAAGGGACGAGCTGGCAGGTGGTGCTGTCGCTGAAATTTCAGGGTTGCTCTGAGATTCCTGTTCATATTCACGCTGTACAAACTGAAAGCTGTGAAATCTCCAGCAATTTCTTGTCATCACCTTCTCGAGATTTTCTCTCCAAGCTCTTCCTTCCCTTGTCTTGCAGTTCTTGGTGAGATGAGGATTTTATCAGCTCATTTAGTAAGGGAAATTTGCCAACTCTGATATGATCGTATATCTCCCATGTTATGGATGCAGAAACTGGAGAGAAATGACATGATTTGCCTAAAATCAAACAGACAGTCAGGAAGCAAAATAAAGATGGGGGTCACCTATCAGGTTAAAGTCTCAGAAATCTCTATCCTTCACTGTAAATGGCATATCATCTTTCCTGTCCTCTAAATCCAGTTTTCTCACAATGCTTTTTCCCAGAGATCCCTCTATTAATTTTCAATAACATAACTGTGGGTCCTTAGAAGGAAAGTACAGGAAGGTCCTGGAGGAGGGAGATGACCTGTAAACTCACCTTATAGAGTATCCTAAGGATAGATGCCATTCACCACAATCCTAGCAACATAACACTGACACTTCAAACTTTACCCCCATCAAACTGTTCTGTTGTATTTGTCATAATTCATGCAATCAATGTCTTTTACCAGGTCTGTGCTTTCAGTGTTGTTAGCTCCTCTCAGGTCTAGTGTTTGTTAAAAGACAGGGGGAACAAATATAATTCGTGGTATTGACTGTAGGTAACTTGGCTGTTCTGTGCATAATTATATTATGATTATCTTAATAATTAATGGGTCCATCTATGTTCCGTAATAGCATCTGAGAATCTTCATGATCAGACAGTCATATTGTCTCCTTGCCCTCAAGTATATGATGCGTAACAGTTAGTGCTTGGAACAGCAAAGGTCAAATCTTTAGTTTTTGTAAACTGGCATAATTTCTCTGAGTAAGCGTAAATAAAAAACCAAAACCAATTCTTCTCATTTGCATAAGGGTAAATCAAGTCTATGTTATGTGTAGCTGGTTTAACATGCTTGGCTAAATGCTGACCTTGCTTACAACAAATTATACTGGGAACAGCTCCACTATGGAGGAAGAGTTGTAGGAACAACTCTTATGGATGTACAGTGTAAATGATGAAGAAGGGAGAACAAGGAAGAAAAAGACCAGCAAGAAAATATAATTTGCTCAACAAGCCTGTGGCAAAATCAGGAGTGGAAAACAAAGATTGGCACTGAATGAGAACTGCCATGGCTTCCTTCACGAAGAGTTTGGGATCTTGCTCTGCTTCACCATGCACAATCTTAAGAATTGATCTTGCAAATATCCATAGCAAGCACAGGCCTTACTACCCCACATCTGTCAGTTGTATTATTGTGAGCAGCAAGCTAAGAATTATTTGCAGAATTATTTAAGAAATTGGGTGGAAAAGGCTAAATATCAATGAATTGTAAAGGAAAAAAGGATTAGAAGATTTGAGAGGAAAAAGCATCTATAGAATAAACTTATTGCTGGTGTTTTGTATTATTTTTATATATGTTTTTAATTTGTTGCATGTATGTGTTATTTTTTTCATATATGAGATATTTGGTGATAATCCACTGAATATGGGAATGTCAAACTTGCCATCATGGACCTAATCAGTGGCTTAGAGCCTAATATCTGATCTGACACTGGATAGTTGCTTCAGAGGTGTACTCATCACAACCAGTGCATAAAGACAGAGTATACAGAAACAGAAAACAAGGGAATCCGGAGAGAATAAGAGTAAAGGCCATTAAGCAATACCCCACACAAGTCAATTCCTCCATCTCTGAGAAAGGCTATCACAGAAATGTTATTATTCCCATTTAGGACTCACTTATTGCTTGCACTTAGGACTAATTCAGCAAATCACTGGCATGCATTAAGTCAATGGGGTTTAAATATAAGTTTGAGTGTTTTTCTGATTTAAGTCTTTATGTCCTCCTAAATTATTGTGGAATTCCAATACTGAAGTACAGAGGAAATCCATCAACATAATGGACAGCAGAACTGGACTGAACACAGAACAAAACCTGGTAATCCTGAAACCAAAAAATTAGAAAAGAAAAAAATCTACTATGGATAGAGAGCAAGAAGATTTCTGAACCCAAGAAATAACCTTCAGAGAATGGAGATGCAGTCCCAGTGATCTCCCTGGAGAGACATCTAAACAAGGGCAACCAAATTATGGCATAAAATTTATGAAATAATTTAAAGAGCAGAAGGACCTAAAGAACAAATCAGAAGAGCTAATCTAAATATATATATTTTTAAAGGATACACCATGAAACTGTGACGGAGCTAAGGAGCAATTAAGGAGGAAAATATATATATAAA
>NW_009194859.1:618-1203 GCF_000690835.1 Fulmarus glacialis | reverse complement strand
TTACCTCTGCCCTGCCAGTTCTGCTTCCATTGCTGTAACCACACCCACAAGGCATTTGCCACCATCCATGAGTCAGCATAGAGATAAAGTACTGGCATTTCCCTTGTTCAGCAATATCTAAAGCCAGCTGGATGGCTTTCACCTCTGCAAACTGACTCGATTACTCGATTCCCCTTCTCCTCCAGCAGTTTCTGCGACTTGTATAGGACTCCGTACAGCAGCTTTCCACCTCTGATGTTTTCCCACAAGACAACAGGACCCATCAGTGAACAGGGCATATTGCTTCTCATTTTCTGGCAGTTTATTATACAGTGGGGCCTCTGCAGCACGTGTCACCTCCTCCTCTGGCGATATTCTGAAAACTTGACCTTCTGGCCAGTTGTCCTGGTTTCGGCTGGGATAGAGTTAACTTTCTTCCTAGTGCTGGGTTTTGGATTTAGTATGGGAAGAATGTTGCTAACACACTAATATTTTTAGTTGTTGCTAAGTAGTGCTCATGCTAGTCAAGGACTTTTCAGCTTCCCATGCTCTGCCAGGTGCACAAGAAGCTGGGAGGGAGCATAGCCAGGACAGCTAACCCGACTG
>NW_009194859.1:0-290 GCF_000690835.1 Fulmarus glacialis | reverse complement strand
AACTGTAGTTTCGTATTCTCGCCCATTGTGTGATCATAGCGACCCACTTACTCCACGTTTCATCGGTTGCATGATGTTAGAGGGGACCCTCCCTTTGAACATCCAGCCCAGCACCGGCAGTTGGGGTGCCAGGAGGAGCTGTGCTTCGGCACCAACCACTTCTGAAGCAGCTCGAATCCCTTCATATGCTGCAGATATCTCTTTCTCAGTTGGACAATAGCGAGCCTTGGATCCTCGGTATCCTCGATTCCAAAACCTCAGGGGTCGACCTTGAGTCTCCCTGGTGCTTT
>NW_009194858.1:12997-15826 GCF_000690835.1 Fulmarus glacialis | reverse complement strand
CCCCCCCTCCATGGTAAAGCATGGTTTATGAGGCACTTGGTCTCTTATAAAAATGGTTTTAAAATAGCTGATAATTTAGTATGGCTTGATTTATACTCACACAGTCCTGTAACCATTCACAGAAGTATATCAAGAATTGACTTGTGGATTCCTTCTATTTTATCTTCCTGTGTAAATGATAAGCTCCTGTCTTAATAATGGCTATATGGAAAAAAACAGAAAAAAGTTAGGTAGGGCAGTACTTATGGCCAAACCCAGCAGTAGTAATCTTTTCCTATATGCTTCTGTTTCTCACCTGAAACCATCAATAAGCAGCTGACAGATGAGACATTTCAATTTATATTGACTTGAGCTGGCTATAAACTGATACGCTAAAAATGAAAGGCTCAGCAGTCTTTATCCAATCTTCTGTGTCATCTATTCTATATTTAAATTCCTAAAATACCATATCACTTCAGCATAAAATTAAATAAACTGTAAAAAACTTAATTTATTTTGTGATATTCCTGTAAGATTATAAAAAACCATTCCAGTAAAATGTATAAATATATGAAATGAAAAAAAAATCAGAAGTAACACCACCTCCCATTTGTCAGAATGGGTGAAAAATAAACCAAGATCCCTGTGTGCCTCCTCTCTCAGACACAGACTATCTGAAAAAGTAAACTCACAGATTTGCAGTCGTCCAGTGTATGATACGTGAATCTAAATCAGTCTTATCTTAAAATACTTTCTACACTTCTTCTACATTTGACCTCTCTAGCACCATAGCTATTTCAGAGATCATTCTTTCACCTACTTCTTCCATGTAGACACTACTACACTACTGGCATACTAATGTGTATGCCTGGTTTATAAAATGTAAGTGGAGTGGTATATAATAGTGTATACCTTAACAATGATCAGCTCCAATGTAACAGCTGAGCCACACCATGAGGACTTACCCTGTTTCTCAAAGACTGCACTTTTGAGGTGAAAATGCTTTCAGTGTGCATCCTAAAACATTAGTCCTTGCAAGGAAATTTCTAACCTCCCAATAGATACAAACAGTAACCAACTAAAATTTGCAGTATTGATACCATAATATTTCATTATATCAGTGCTTTTCTCCCAGTAAAATAGAACATCGTCTTGCATAATAAGGGATGTAGGCCAGCATTAGTTTAAATGATACAGTGCAATGGAGAGACTCGGCCTTTGCTCTGTTTCAGAGCTCTCTAGCAGCAGTTCAGCACACTGATGCTAGACCTGGGATCCCCTAGTAATTTCCTCATAGAAGACATGCTCAGATAGTGTGTTCAATACTTGGGAAAGCAGTTCACTGTTAGAGAACATTTTGTCTGGAACTAAGAAAGCAAGGAGAGAATAATTCAGAGCTGGCCACTTGCCTCAGAGAACCACAGAAAAACAGCAAATAGGCACAGATAATTTTGCCTAAAGTTAGGTACAAATATCAGTATCTATACTAATGTGCCAACAAATTAGAATATATTTTACTTCTTTCTTAGCTCTCTTTTATCTTCAGTACTAACTTTTTAGGACTTTATATGCAAGTGTCACAGTAAATGAAAAGTGTGTCAACAAATGGACTCTCTTCTGAGAACACAGGACTCTGGTTTTCCCTCATGCATTTGGTACAATTTTACATTAAGTGTGTTCCATATAGCTGTTAAACTTCTACAAATGCAGTGTATCTGATGGAATAGTTAAGAGTCAGACGCAATAATATATCAGTACTTAATGTTTTTATAGATTTCAAGCTCTAGTTAGAAAAATGAATAACCATTTGCCATATGAGGGCCCTATAGTTTACCTAATGGGCTGCAATATATAAGTGACACTACTATGTTTTGCCCAAGAACAGTAAAACAAAGGCTGCAGGAATACAAAGAAAAATCTTATACAGCAATCAACAAAATCAGCAAAAATTTTTGCCTTAAATAAAGCTAATAAAAAGCAAAAAATGTGTAAGCATGTTTACTATTCAGCTTAAGATATTACCGTGTACATAAAACACATATTTGGAGCTAAACTTTATATCTACATCACACAGACTCCCATATTCAAAAATGCATGTTTGAAAGCCCACAGGTATATTCAGTTAATTTGTCTCTGCCGTGATATCCATTTTCACATAAATGTTGTGAAACTGTATCATGGTTGGATTGTCAATTACATCACGTCATGGCTGGACTGTCAAGAGGTGGGGTTTTGGGGTTTTTTTGTTTGTTTGTTTTGGAGGGGTTATGTGTTAATTGGTTGTTTTAAAAGATATTATTTGTATCTGATCAATTATTCTTCTTTCAACCATGGAGTTATAAAAAATGGCTTTTTAGAGTTTTTGAGAACATAATATTAACATTGTAATTTCT
The DNA here is from genome assembly GCF_000690835.1 of Fulmarus glacialis. Taxonomy (NCBI): domain Eukaryota; kingdom Metazoa; phylum Chordata; class Aves; order Procellariiformes; family Procellariidae; genus Fulmarus; species Fulmarus glacialis. The sequence goes on along the minus strand of NW_009194858.1, from coordinate 13,454 downwards.
ATCACTCAAATACAGATGTCTAGGTAAACATGATTCCATTCAGCAAATGGCTTGTTTTGCTTGCTGCAGGTTAAATGTATAAAGAAATACAGGCTTCATGGCAGTGAAAAATTAAAAACTGAAAAAGTATTCTAAACCCAGGATAACATTTTTCTTCTGCTTATTACATAGTCCATATTTAATGTGGAGGTTCATATAGTGATCATGAAATCTTTGTCCTAAGAAAATGTGAGGAACCATAGTCCTGTCTTTACATGTGCTTGCTGCAGGTTAAATGTATAAAGAAATACAGGCTTCATGGCAGTGAAAAATTAAAAACTGAAAAAGTATTCTAAACCCAGGATAACATTTTTCTTCTGCTTATTACATAGTCCATATTTAATGTGGAGGTTCATATAGTGATCATGAAATCTTTGTCCTAAGAAAATGTGAGGAACCATAGTCCTGTCTTTACATG
>NW_009194858.1:0-12954 GCF_000690835.1 Fulmarus glacialis | reverse complement strand
GTGCAGGAGATCTGTTATTGCTTCCCTCCGGGTCGGCTCCCTCTTTACCAGATGCCCCTTGCCTGCTCACCTTTCCATTATATCCACCAGCTGCATCTCACTGAGCCCAGCTGGGCAAATTCCATGCTTCTGCCTTCTGCTATACTCTGGAAGAGTCAATGGGCAAGCAGAAAAGTAGGCTGGGGCTTAGAGAAGCAGCAAATGCTGGTTTAGATTCACCATTTCTTTCTAATGGTTAGAAACTGTGTAGAAAATAAACCTACCTTTAAATGAGTGAGATGCAAAAACTGTAATGATAACTTTGCAGTCCTATATCTGTTGGATTTTATTCCTGATTTATTAAATACGGTGCTCTAAACAAGTCCATTTCTAAATGTAGTTGCAGGCACTTGGGTTTATTTAGTAGAAAACAGCATTTATAACAGACTGTACCTATTGGATTATTCATAGTTCTCGATCCCTTCTTAACTAGCACTCCATTTTTTTTTCAAAGCAACTGAGTGCTCATCATGCTAAATTGTTTTAGAGGATGAATTTCCTGTATTAGTTAGAACAGTTTCCATAGACCACAGCTGATATGAAGTTAACAGCTGTGTAGCTGAGGATTTCCTTTACCCTTCAGTCTTATTAAAGAATAGTTATTTCTGAAGCATATATGTGCCCTGATTAAATATTAATCTGTCATTTTATCTTTAAATTTCTCCAGAGCAATAGGGAGCAGTATACATATATGTATACATCTACACACACACCTAATATATACATAAATGCCAGAAGTTTGGTATTGTAAGTATGTTTTGAAGGACATATAACTCCAAAATTTTGTGGCATTTAATACATTTTAGAGTATCTCCACCCTGAGAGAAGATAACATGCATTATAGAATCACTTGGAGTGCTGCTGAATAAACCAAGAGAAAATGCAAAAAAATATTTTTTTAAATAATCAAAATATTTCATTCAACATAACCTTATATGGGAAAGCCTTCTTCATTTCTATTTGAAAATAAAACTATTGAACTGCTAGAAAACTCAGAAATTAATGTATTTGTTTTATTGGGGATAAGTATCAACTTTGAGTTTGCCATAAAAAAGGTGTTTCTGGTCTAACTCCTTGCACTCCATCGTTTCTTCTTCTTTTCTCCTCCAGCATAACTATACAGCTATATTGGTAAGCAGGTGCAACCATGTGAACGTATGCCAGAAACTTTTAGAAAGTAGCTTGTTTTCCTGCTGTTCGTCATGAGAAGTAATATTTGTACTCTTATGCAGAACCTAGGTGAGGAAAAAAAGACAAAAGTAACGATAACCTTGCAAAATGATGCTACTGTGAATATTTTCTTTTAAAGACAATCATCATTGATGGTGCCATGAGATTGCTGTCAATCTTGTATCTAGGATATAACCAGCTTCCAGCTAGAGACAAAATCAAGCTCTGCAGATTGATTCTGCTGTGTCTTTTGTATTGGGGATTCTGCCGTGACTCTTGCACTGGGACAGGCTAATTAAAGACTCAAGGATAAAAAATGTTATCAGAGCCTTGTTATACTTTTCGGCTGCTTTGCTTGCTAACAATTAATTTCTTTATCACCAGTGGGCCTACTGGTGATAAAGTGGCTGTGTTTCCTTATTCCCATGGGAAACTTCCATAAAATACTTTGAAGAATTTAGAGAAAAAGGCATAAGATACGTAGTATTTTAAGCAACATAAATATAGCGCTGAAAAGTCATATGCTGTTTATTTTTATTTTAATTGAAAATTTGAATGCAACAAGAACAGTTACTGAGAAAATATTTTCCCTTTTTAATGATGAAGTTTAGAAGGTGCCATTTCAGGACTGCTTGCTAATATAGCTGGTATGTTAAAAGGTTTTTAAAGAGTTTATGTTTTGTAATTATGAGATAATTTATACAAGAAGAAAATAAACATATTCTATTTTATTTTTTCCTTGAGGTACTTCGGTTACACAGGTAACAGCTACAGATGGTGACGATCCTTCCTATGGAAATAGTGCCCGTCTGCTTTACAGTCTCATTCAGGGACAGCCTTATTTTTCTGTGGAGCCAAAGACAGGTAGTACAAATTATCTTGTAACTTGAAAACATTCATAAACTATCATAAAATGGATGCAAGCAAAAATGTCTTTCTTCATTTCAATACAAAAATCAACTGATATGACCATACACTTGTACATCTTTGCATAGTTCCTAGATCTAAAAAAAAAAAAATCAATTTCTTTCCCGTAGGAAGCTGAAATTATTTCTCTCTAGAGAATCAACAATTTATTTAGCAAATTATCTTGCTAAAGAAAAGAGTTGGATTCAGAGTACCCCATCCAACAAATGGACCTAGGAACACTTCTGGATTAACAGTTCTGTGACTCATTATGTGACATTCCTATCTCTATGTTGGAGAAATCACAGATATGTCACATCCCTCCAAAACCCTGATTTCTGGGGAAGAAAGAAGGTTATATACGGTAGAGGAGATATATAGTGTGTTCTGCTCCCCAGAACTCAAAGTATGCAGAATGGATGTGTCATACAGCATAGATGTTGCCATGAGTACTAATTTCCAGTATTAGGACAGTTGTGCTGTGCATGGTCTAGAATATAAATTCATAACTGTGTCCAATGATGCATTTTATACCCATATTATATGGTCAAATGTTGGGAAAAAATGGGACTATTATATGTTGTTATATTATATTTTTCATTTTTAGGGGTCATCAGAATGGCTTCCCAAATGGATAGAGAAACAAAAGATCAGTATTTGGTCATAATCCAAGCCAAAGATATGGTCGGGCAAGCAGGGGCATTTTCAGCAACAGCCACTGTTACCATCAACCTCTCTGACATCAATGACAATCCACCTAAATTTCAACAGCGTGAGTATAGGCTACTCACAGTAGTCGAAGTCTTGAGGAAATTTAGATCTACTGTAGCTCTATTAAGTTCACTGGTAGGTCTTTTCAGAACAGGTCTGTGCTTTAATATCAGCATATACATTTAAATAAAAATAAAATTTAAAAAATCCCCCACAAAAGCTCAAAAATGAAAAGGAAAAGAAAACCTATCATCACAAAAGACCTCAGGCCTGCTGTTTTTATCACTAGGCTTTGGAGACAAATGACTTATTAAACTGCTTTCCATATAGTTTCCCCTACCAAAGCCTAAAATCTGGGTAACGGGATATTTAGTACCATTTTCGCTCACTTATTTTCTTTTTCTCCTCTCTTCATTCTTTGCTGATATATACTGTAAACTGGCAAATGGTGTGACCTTCTCTCTCCAAGGAGTTTCTAGCAGACATGGGAGCTGCTAGCTGGTCCGTCAGGAAGAACTAGTGAAATGCAGTTGGGAAGTGCTGCCCTCCACTGTTTTTTCACCCTGTTGGTTCTCCTTAGCTCTTTACTGCTAAAGTGGGGCTGAGAGAGGAGGACTTGTGAGTGGAAAGGTTGTCACCCCCTGCCCCCAGATCTATCAATTGCTGGATTAGATACATTGCTCTGATAAAAGCTGGGGGGTTTCCCAAACTTTCTGAGAGCCTCAGGCCATCATAACTATGATGGTAGCTACAACATATCTGCATACAACTACGTAGCTACAGCGTAGCTACAACCATCACTAAACTGTGCCAGTATTTGTTTCTTTAGGACTCTACTATATGAATGTCTCTGAAGAGGCTCCTGTGGGCACTACTGTAGGCAAAGTCTTTGCAGAAGACAGCGACATAGGGGAGAATGCAGCCATGAACTATTTCATTGAAGGAGATAGCTCAGATGTTTTTGACATCATTACTAACAATGAGACTCAAGAAGGAATTATCTTATTAAAAAAGGTGAGATCTCAGAAACCTTCTAAAAAATCTCTAAATACTGGAAAGAATCTCCTCAAGCAAGCTGGATGTTTAAAAAAGGCCTATTGCTTTAGATTCTACTATTTTTTCTTTCTTCAGGCTTTGTGATTAGATGGAGATATTAGGGGGATAAAAAGAAACATGCTTTTCTTTCTGTTTACTTTTTTTGTCTCATTCCTATTACTTCTGAATGCAATAGTGGCAGTCAAAGTATCTTAATGTTATTCCTAGCTGTGCAACACAGTGTATCCCATTATAAGAAAATGTTCTCTCTTCTGTGCATCATCTGTAAAATCTTTATCAAGAAATTGTACACAATATTTCCTCACTTCCAACAGCTCCTGTTAAACTTAACTGAAGCCAGAACGTATTACAGTATTAAATAGTGGAGTTTTTGTTATGACATAGCTTTGAAAAGACACTAAATGCATTCAAAAAGATACCAGTTTATAAATTAAGATATTTAAGAGGCTTTGATATTTATTTTGGAATAATTTAGGAAGATTTCTGGGTCATCTGGGTCATCATCTGAAATGATGATAGAGTCTGATAGTCTAGTGAAATCCAGGAGCCTGAAGAACTGAATGCTTTTTTTTTTTTTTTTTTTTTCCTTCTTCTCTATTTGGATTTATTACAGTTCAGGAATGTATTTATTTAGTATTTCTTTTTTTAATTACAGAAAATAATGACTATCTAAAATAGTAATATAACTATGTGTTTATTAAGCACTCGTTGCCTTCTGGAATTTATTTCCTTTAGAGACTAAATTTTAACATACTCAGCTTAACCCCTACAGATTAACTGATTCACATTGTTTATGTAAGAGTAAAGAATAATGTTCACTAAGGTTACACCTATGTTGGAAACACAAGTACTAATAGAAGAAGTTGTTTTTCTTAGGGCTGACATTCTACAGGAAGATTTCTTTTACAGTGCTGTTTAACTATAACATAAAAGCCAGCCTACATGTGAAAGCAAACAATGGCATAGCATAGTTTAATTTTAAAATGTTTTTAACACTAAAAAAGAAAACTTAGAAGTAACTAATTTTGAAACATTCCCAAAAGAAGGGCAGCACTATTTTGTCTTTAATCTCACACCACTTATTGAACTGTATTTAATTTAAATGTGGAGAAAGAAATATTCCACATCTCTCTCTCTTTCTTAACAGAGAGTGGATTATGAGAGCAAGAGGCGATACAGTATTCAAGCAAAAGCTGTAAACAGATACACTGATGACCGTTTTCTGAAAGAAGAACCATTTGAAGACAAAACCTTAGTCAAAATCAATGTGGAAGATGCTGACGAACCTCCAGTTTTCACCTTGGAGAACTACGTGATGGAGGTTGCTGAAGCGGCTGTGAGTGGCTCATTGGTGGGCGTTGTGACTGCTAGAGATCCAGACAATGATGACTGCCCAGTCAGGTACCTAACTTAAAATGTGAACAGGCCTCAAATATAAACGTAGCAGGGATTTCCATAGGCTATTTCTGTGCCTTACCTTGGCTCATGATTACAGTTAATCATGCTTTCATTGTCATAGCCTAGGTTATTCTAGGTGTCGTGGTTTAACCCTGGTAGGCAGCTAAGGGCCACATAGCCGCTTGCTCACTCCCCCAGCCAGTGGGATGTGGGAGAGTATCAGAAGGGCAAAAGTGCAAAAACCCATGGGTTGAAATAAAGACAGTTTAATAATAAAAAAAGAAGGAAAAAAGGAAAACAACAAAGGGGAAAAAAACCAAGGGGAAAAAAAACCCACAACAAAATGCCAAGAAAAACAAGTGATGCAAAAAACCCCCAAACAATTGCTCACCACCAGCCGGCCAATACCCAGCCAGTCCCCGAGCAATGGCAGCCCTTGCCAATCTCCACCCCTTCCCACTTTTATTGCTGAGCACAATGTCATATGGTAAGGAGTATCCCTTTGGTCAGTTGGGGTCACCTGTCCTAGCTGTGTCCCCTCCCAACTTCTTGCGCACTCCCAGCCTACTCGCTGGAGGGGCGGTGTGAGAAGCAGAAAACGCCTTGATTCTGTGTAAGCACTGCTCAGCAGTAACTAACACACCCCTGTATGATCAACACTGTTTTGGTCACAGATCCAGAACATAGCCCAATACTAGCTACTATGAAGAAAATTAACTCTATCCCAGCCAGAACCAGTACACTAGGTTAAATCCTGCCTCCTAGCCCAAAATCTAAATAAATTAGCTTTGTTTGTGCATCTTTGCAATCACTTTGAGATGGGGTAATATTTCAAACAGTAGCCTGAAAGAGGCTGTGCATAACAGCAGAGCTAGGGTACCACAGCCAAACCTGTAAGTGCCCAGAGGTGTTCCAGTCTGTTCCCAATAACTTCTGGAGATATGGAGAGATGGGCTCATTGCTGGGAGGGAGACAGAGAACAGCTCCACTGGCATCTGCTCAGCTCAGCGTGACCAAAAATTTACCAATTCCCTACATCTACCACAATTGCCCCATAGAGATATTATATGAAAAGAGTCCCCCGGGCTTTTAATTTTACAAAATAATTTTGCTGTTTCTTAAGGGAGAAAAAAGGTAATTAATCTTTAACAGGGGGTTTATAATTAAAATAGCTTGTTGAGTTACTTGACGTCACTGTACTGTGCAATTTAGACAAGCTAGGATACAGGGACAAATGGATGAGACACAAAATAACTTATGGTGTGTGTATTAAATTAGCATATTCCAAATAGCAGAAATATATATACATATAGCTACCTATAGTTACGACATCAGAGGTTTAGTCAATGCAAGGCCATTTGCTATGATTTTGCATTCATTTACTGTTATTTAGTAAGGTAGTCATGGGTTACATTAAACAAGAATAAATAAAAATATACATGTACTTTTTTTTCCAAAAAAGGACTTGTTTTGTGGTTTATTTAGATGACTGCAGCATCTCCTGTGAAACATTTAAACACAGTGCATATCTATGACTTCTTAGTTTGAAATATTTTGATGGAACTTGTTACAAAGTGAATATGTCTGCATAGTCCCAAAACAGTGATGCATATATTGAATCACTGAGTTTCTTTAAAATAGAGCATGTCACTTCTAACGTAAAGCTATGTTTATTGGGCTGTCGTGCTTACGAATCTAATTTTGAAACCATTGCTATCATAAATGACAGCGGTTGCAAATAATATAGAAAACCAGCTGTGTTGCATTGTGGATCCCAGTTTTCAAATAAACAAAGTGAACAAAGACATGCAACAAAACCTCACTACATCAATAATAAAAAATAACTAAAAAATATCCAACACAGATTTTCTCAAAATCATTTATCAAGAATCAGATTTCCAAAAAACCCCCAGACAAAACAAAACACCAATGTCAGAAAACCCTAAACAAGCTTTGGATGCAGAGGCTGAGGAATACTCACATTAAAAAAAAAAAAAAAAGAAAAAAAAAAAATTGAATTGTAAATCCCTAAAATAGACATTTATAAATGTCACATCTTTGGCTTAAATGATAAGAACTTTCACTGACTGTGTTGTGCCCATTCCTTGATTTATCCTCTCATTGATTTTCAAAACAGACAGAATGTAACTATAAATAACAAGTTATAGAGTCATCCAACCACTGGCACATAATCTGAGCTGGAGTCCCAAGTACCAACAGGAGACAGAAAGACTTGGTCAAGCACAATTAAGGGTACAATAAAAGAGGGAATAATTGCATGTGGGAATTCCAAACTGGAATGGTAAGAACCTTCCAACTCTTCAAACAGGTTTTATTTCCATGAAACAGACTCTGCTAGGAACTGTGACATGCGGTCTTTTTTGTACGTTGTGAAATATATTTGTAAATATCCTTTCCATTTGAACCAATATCTTTGGTGTCTTTTTCAGTCCATCTCTGGCCTGTGACCAGTGGTTAGACTTTAACAATTTGAATGGTATGTACGTGTGCATGTGCATGTCTGCAGACGGACATAGCATCCAGAGCCTTTTAAGTGAAGACTCAGGAACACTGGACTCGTTTGCAATCATCTCCTGCATTAGGATTTTGTACCCTACCTAGGTGACACCTCATTACAGATGTCTGTCTGTCTTTATAATGCCCGTTCCCTTGACATCAGAGCATGTCAGAAATTATAAAGTAGATTTGCCATTATACCTCCACCTAGCTGTTAGTGTTATTCATTTCACAAGTGGCACTTTTGCTATTTCTTTTCAACGAAGTCATTCACCTGCTGTGAGCCTGACTTAGAAGTAAGAATGAATAATGCATTTCAGATTCAGTTCACATTAATATAGATCTGAGACATATTTAGTTTTATAAAAAGAAGAGCTTTGATCTTGGCAGCAGTGAATTTTAAATGTTTATAAGTGTACATTTTTCATGATTTCTGAGTCGTTGCAGCACACATTTATATGTATATATGCACAGCTCTGTTTTCTCAACTGACAATAGCTTTCTATGTCCTTGATTCTGATGGAACATTTCAGTATTAAGGAATCTCTTTACTTTTTTTGGTGCAGGTACTCTATTGTCCATGGCACGCATTTAAAGAGATTGTTCAGCATCAATGAACACAATGGAACAATCATTACAACTAAACCTCTGGACCGAGAGATAGCTTCTTGGCACAACATAACTGTTACAGCCACAGAAACAAGTGAGTAAGAAATTTAAGGAACACTGTGTTTTATATACTGCGAACTGTAATTATCCCCTGAATATGCCTTCTTTTAAGTGGAGAATACATGCTTCTTTCTCATTATATTACTGTTGCTTGCTACATTAAGAAGCATTATTAAAATGATTAGTTAAATAGAAGCGGAATGTATTTGAGCTCCAAGGTCATGTGTTCTTTCATAAAAGATGACCTTATAAAAAAAGAAAGGAAATTGTAACAGGATTGAGACTGTAACGCTTTCAAGTTACACTGAAGCATATGAATTACTCCTGCAGTGCAAAATCTTATGTTAAATTAGACCCTGGTTAATTTCACACCAGATTTTTGACTAGTGTGAAATTAGCCAGGGTCTAATTTAACACCAGTCAGAAACCTGTGGCTCATTAATTGTGAATGTGAGGTCTAAATCAGCTAGACTTCTCTTCAGTGACAATTAAATCTGTCAAGCATCCTTTATATAGATTTCAACTGTCAGTTGGGTTTGAAAGTCAAATGCAAATTGCCTCTGTTTGTGCTTATGGTGATCTGGTTGCCCTAACTCTTGGACAACAGTCTAGAAAATTAACAGGTACTTATTTATAAGGCAGTTTAGCAAGATTATTGGGATATTATTTAAAAACTAATCACATCCATCCTTAGGAAGGGGAAAAAACATATGAAACGAGTCTAATCAATAAATCAGACAGGTTTTGCCAAATACTTTTAACATGTTTTTTCAATCCTGAATCTCATTTAAATGCTATTTATTGCTAAGACTACTTTAAGCACATATTCATAAATTGCACTGTTCCCAAAAGGGAGCATTCCGTGTATATGTGTAGAATATTATTACTAGAAGTTAAATATTGGATAGTCAATAGCCATTTTCATTGAAGTCTTTATTTTGTGTTTGGGAACTGATAGTATTTTCTTCCTTTTCAACTTCTCTGTAAGTTTTTAAGCATGAATGTGTTTTACTTCTCATGTTGCTGGGCAGCTGGCAGGTGTTAGTAAAATTGATCTCTGGCATATTTTTGTCATGTCTTGAATAGCGCTATGGAAACACAGCAGGATGACATTGGTCTGGACTTTTCTGTTTAGTTAAACAATACAATGGGAAAGAACCAAATGTTACAAATGACTAAGTGTCTCCTGCAGCAAAAGAGAGTGAGTTTTTCACAGTAATGAAAGTTATTGTAGAGAAACCAAGCCCTCATTATCTTCATATTCTTTAATGATGATAAGGTCACTATCTATAACACTATATTCAAAAGCATTGAAGTTAGGTCACCTTAGTCTGGGCATACCTGAAATGATTTATATTATGAACTAGTAGCATTTTATTTCTTGAAATATAATCATAACATACCCTGTGTGTATGAGACATTTGGTGGATGACATTGTGGCTCCACTGAAGCCAAATCAAAATGCCATTAGAGTTCATACACACAAGATATTCATTGCAGCTGAGACAGATACTGAAACTGCATTACAACAGCAACCTCCCCAGGGGCCTGTTGAGGTCCTGACATTCATAAAGGACACAAGCCTTTTGCCTCCATTGCAATGGCAAGGATCAGAGATTAGTAAGAGGAGCTTGCCTCTGTTATTTCAGACTATTGGTGTGGATCATCTTATTCTCATGCCATTGAGATAACATGTTTTAAAGGTACCCAGAAGTAGATCTAATTCATTGGACCTTAAACGCAAGCAGTTGGAACCTGCAATCTGTTGAATCTTATTCATCTTTATGCCTAACATGGTTCTAGCTCAAGAGAAATCAAGTTTTCTTTGATCAGTTTTTACTTGCTTGTAATCAGGTTCCACCTAGTACGAGGCTGAAGCACAGCAACATTCTATAACGCATGAGAGCAAGAAGTCCTTAAGTCATCAGCTTTACTTAACATTGATTTACTGAGTCAGATGAAGATTAACTGACAATTAATTAATTCAGAAGAGTGAATCTGCTTCAGTGTTCTCTCTCTGTTGAACTACAGATGACCAACACAAATTCCCAATGATAGCAACAGGCTTGAGCTTACTTTGATCCTCATTTCTCTACACGCCCATTGGAAAAGTGCATTACCAGTCATAAGCAAACTTACCCGCAAAAGACAACAGTCATTTTCCCACTGGGTCTTGCAGATGTCCTCTCATAGTGGGTTCCAGACCTACTACATGACTACAGAACTTACTTACAGCTCTTTGAAGGTTTCAGTCATGGATCATATAATTAATTAAATATTTAATTTTCACCGCACTTTGGTCATATATATTTTTGTTGACAGACTTCTAATTTTTTAGATTAGTCCTTTTTAAAATAGAAAAATTCATGTCCATTTCCTTTAGGAAGTAAAGAAATTTGCTTTAGCCTAAATTATAATTATAACAACAGCTATTATTATTATTATTATTACTGTTATTATTATTATTACTACAAGTTTCCTTTTACTGGCTGATGACAATGCCAAGCTTTCTTTAATCCCCTCCAAGTATTGAGTTCTACTATGTCTCTAGAGATGGTCACTGCTTTTCTTCTCACACAGCTCCAAAATAAGCTGGTTACTAATTTTGGTCCCTAGTAATTAAAACATCAACTTCATTCTTCACTCTGGTCCAGCCTATTGCGCTTGATATCCTGTTCTGTCAGACCTTGTTTTTCAAGTTCTGATCTCTTTCATGCAGATTATGACAAAGAAATTTTCTGCTCATTGAAAGATCTTTAGCCTAATGTAGGATTTGAGTACAACAGCTGTATTCAAATTCTGACAACTATTTTCCCATGTACAGGATAAAAGACAAAATAAGTGTTGCCTACCATCTTCCCCAATTGCAACCAAAGGAGTCACTCTGCTTCACTCAAAATCTTCATTAAATATTTACCAGACACTGATTCCAAGAGTGGCTTTGTAATGTGTTGCTCCCTCCCAAAACAAAACACCTGTGATTTCAGAAAAATTAAAATCTTCCATACAGTTATCTTCCAACAGCAACATGAGAAATGCTCTTCTTTGAGGAAAAAAACAAACCAAAACAACCACAAAACAACAACCCAAATATAGTAAGGAAGTAGAAACAAGACTATTACCAAAAATAAATAAAAAAAGAAGAGTTATTTGGTAAAAGAAAACAGATGTGAATGGCAGCTCTAGGCTGAAAGGTGCTGTCTAAATGTTTGTGCAAGCAAAGGGTAGGCTTTAAAACCAATATAGTATCCACAAATCTTATGAACAAGGAAGTTAGGAATAGGCCAAGGTAGCTGGCTCCTTCCCATGCCACTTTGTATATGACTGAAGCCACCAAAGGTGGCTAATAAGTGCTACAAAGTTTTCCTTTCAATGCCAATCCAGCCAAATCTCTGCCCAACACATCCAATTCTGACTTAAGTAAAAGAGGTTAAGTCAGTCCTGCACTCTTGGTATTATTTCTAAAAGGGACGTGTGCTGCTTTTTATGTTTATTTAAAAAATAAGCTGAGCACTGTTTCATTGCCTATTGTATCATTATGGATGTTGGGATTCAACAAGAGAAGTGTCATCCCACAAAGAAGTATTTTTGAGATGACTCTGACAGATCATAAGCTTTTGTAAATTAGCATGGCTCTAATGATTTCACAGGAGGAATAGCAATGTGAAACTGCTGAGTATCTAGCCCTTTATCTCTGTGGTAGTTCCTTTTGCTGCCATTTCCTTTGGCAAAAGACTCAAAGCTATCAGCACAGATTCCATAAGATCCAAGAAAAGAAATGTTTGCTCCAAGCAGCTAGTGAATTATACATTTAAAAAGCAATGTAAGAACCAACCAAACCTGTACAGTTTGAAGTGACGCAGAAAGGAGTATGTTTTGGTTTTCTCTTAATAGTTAATTTAACTAATATAAGAAAATCTCTTAAGGACTTCTGAACAGGTCAGAAGCAGTGACATTAGCACCCATCATGAGGCATATTTTAACTATAATGAATATTCTTGGGAATGACATACTTCTGGTTTGGACAGAGCAGATTGAGATACTGATAGATATTTAGGTTGATAGATATTTAGTATTCCTGGAATGTCTTAAGACTATTTTATTCACCGGAAAAATGCCTTCATTATGGTCCTTACCCAACAACACCTCCAAGTTAATGTGAACGTTACTGTTGCAGTGAAACTTCTTGCCTACTAGAGTAATAAATTACATTGTGGGGAGGGCAGACATTTCTCAGAGCTATGCCATGTAAATGAAGATTTGATGTGCTGATGGGCAAAGGACTTCCAAGAGTTATTCAGTATAGAATCATAGAATCATAGAATCATTTAGGTTGGTAAAGACATTTAAGATCATCAAATCCAATCGTAAACCTAACATTGCTAAGTCCACCACTAAACCATGTCCCTAAGCACCACATCTACATGTCTTTTAAATACCTCCGGGGATGGTAACTTGGCCACTTCCCTGGGCAGTCTGTTCCAATGT
>NW_009194857.1:0-10300 GCF_000690835.1 Fulmarus glacialis | reverse complement strand
TATTTATAAACAGAATAAATGAATTAGAGATAGATTTAACAATCCTGATTTATTGGGTTCTTATGGTTTAATGTAATCTACCATTAGATATGTAATAAAATACCTATTTTTTTGATCTCTTCTGAACAAGGATGTGCCATGGCTTTGTTCTAAGATGCTGATCTAAGATGTTGCTATGTTCAGGATGTTGTTCTTTGTTGGTGCAGAAAGAATTCCCATCATGTCTAGTAGAAACTATAGAGAGATTCAGGAGAGCCTACTTTGTTTATGCTACTCTGTAACTTGCCAGTAGTAAAGATGCTTTATTCATTTGCTGCCAGATACTTTTATTTTGTGTATTTATTCCACAAGTACAATGTCATATTCCAGCTGAAGAAAGGAGATCCTTCTGAAGATTGAAAACAGAAAGAGGAATTGTGCATCTGTTTACTGGGGAAGAAGGCTGTGAACGTGAGCACAGACAGGAAGCACACTGCAAAACCTGAATTAATGTAACTTCAGACAACAATGCTGATATAAACCAAGGAGCTGAACAAAAGTAGAAGGTTCCTTGTTCAGAAAGATATTCACATTACTATGAAGCAAATCGGACAGACAAAAGCAGATGGTGTGAAACCAGTGTCTTCATCATTGTATATTCAGTGTATTCATAACAACTGCTTTCTTAAACCAAGGCATATGTTGAAACCATGGTCCTGCTAAAGTAATATTTTTTCAGCAATGCTGTTTATGTAGATATTTCAATTTCACAGGTGAGGAAGGTAAACTGATTATGATATTGATACTTTATTGCTGAGCTGTATCATTCAGCTTTGCAATTTCTGTGATGTCGTGACAGACAAAATTATGAGACTGTCTCCTTTGGACTTCAAGACAAAAAAAAAAAAAAAAAAAATTCAGCATCATATTTGATTTTTGTTTTAGCTGCTGAATTAGTATAACTGCATACAATGAGAACTATATTGTGATAACTCGTGTGAACTCTGTGTCACATTTAAAACTACCACAGTTCATAACACATAAAATGGGAATTCACCCCACAAGCATCATCAGGCAAGACTAAATACACAAATTACTATTTAGGCTCTGAAAGATAGCATCAGTAGTCTTTATAAAAATTCAGAAGTGCCGAGCAATATTTTTGCAGTAGTCTGCTCTTTAAAAGCTAAAAGTGTTAATAAAAAGCACAATCAAAAAATTCTTCTCAAATGACCACCATAAAAATACATTCCATCATTTCTTTCTGTCTTGTCCTCTCATTGCCAATCCATTGTGAAGTCTCCGAGAATACTTAGCACTTAGAATTGGAAGTCTCAAGGTCACCATCTGATGGAGCTTGTCCCAAGGAAATGGCCTCAAGGATGAGAGGAAATGGCCTCAAGTTGCACCAAGGGAGGTTTAGATTGGACATTAGGAAAAATTTCTTTACTGAAAGAGTGGTCAGGCCTTGGAACAGGCTGCCCAGGGAAGTGGTGGAGTCACCATCCCTGGAAGTATTTAAAAGACGTGTAGATGAGGTGCTTAGGGACATGGTTTAGTGGGCATGGTGGTGCTGGGTTGACGGTTGGGCTCGATGATCTTAGAGGTCTTTTCCAATCTTAATGATTCTATGATTCTAAGGAAGTAGTTCTCTTATTTTTTTCTAAAATTTTCCTACAAAATGCAAGAATCTCTGAGATAGGAAGATGTATTCGCACCATGGGGAATCACTGAAAAACAACTAAGAAAGCTTGTTTATGAGTTCATTGAACTGTCTTATGAAGAAATGATCTGGATCTGAGAGTTGTACATGTCACCATGAAAGCCAGGAAAATACCTTCTGCACTGTAGTTGATGATTAAGGCAGACCTTGAGTATCTCATTGAAGAAGTGGTCTCAAGGAAGCCTCTTAAAGTGATGTAAAATAATTTTACTATTAATAGCCTGCTAATTGCCTAAATAACAGTATGAAAATTTGTAGAGCTTAGAAGTGTATTATGAGTGCTTGAGCAGCAGGGTTACGCAGTGCCTGAAATCAACCAATTGTTTCCCATTCTTGCTGGGGAAGAGACTCTGAAAAACTCAGTTTTGTCTATTTGTATTAGGAGTTAATTATTAAAGAAGAGTCTATGATTATGAAGGCCTCCATGTTCATAGAGAAAGAAATTGAGTGAGGTGCCTCCAATTTGGATTTTCTGTTATAACTGGAATTACCCAGTGCTTCAAGAATATTGCTTTTTCAGAATTCCAGCTGGTGTACTTTGATGATATCCCTGTTATGAATGATTTTTTTTTAATTTTAAAATTTATTAATTTCCACTACAGCTTTCTATCACTAAAAATCCTCTTGCTTCCTTTTGACAAGATCCACAGAAATGGGCTTGCTAACATGTAGGAACCTTCAAGAATGTCAAAGTATTTTTGACACAAGTTCCTGTGATTATCAGTTATAATCTATGGAAGTCATTGTTTATCACTGTGTTGTATTAATATAAACATTGATGCCATTCTCACCCATGCATGGTAAGACTTAATGTGAGAATGAATCATCTATAATTTTCTAGTCTTAAATTTTAACAATATTTGAACTGAGGTGCCCATAAAATACTAGCGCTTTCTATTGTTACTGGAATCAGTGCATTCGATATTTATATTTTTATATATTTTTGTTTTTTCAAAATGCCGGAAAACAATCCAATCATTTACTCATATCCTAATATATAGAGAGGTGGAAGGTTATGCTAAGTGCTTATGGTTACGTACTTGTTCAGAAATCAGTGAAATCCATTCTCAGTGTCAACACACTGATTCAAAATTGATTTTCTATGTTACAGACCACTCAGTTCCACTGCTGACTGAATTCTTCATGTTAACATCCTTCTTTGACTCACTGCTTCAGGCTGACCTTACTAGATTAATTACTGCCAGAGTTTAACATCTGCATATGTTTTCAACATGTGGTCATGTGATCATGACTTGTCTTCTCAAAACTAGTGTCTGTTATAGGGAAATCACATTGTGACTACTGAAGGAAATCACATCTTACTTCACTAGGTGAAGCACATCCAGCATGAAAGTATAAGTCAACAGTTTTGGTAGGAATGGTGACTAAATAATAAACATTTTTATGTTCCTCATCTCTCAGTATGTCACTCCCTGTCTACTGGATTTATATTCAACAAACTGCTTATGACACAGCATCTCAGAACACACCCTGTTCACCTCTACTCTGATACACTGTGATATAAGGAACAGTCTTTACGTTTTACTTTTTATCATCTTCTTTGTGCTCCTTTGTATCACAAGAACTTGCATTTGCCAGAAGCTATGAAACCGGACCAAAGTAAGATTGTCAGTGTCTCTAGTCCTTTCTTAGAAAGTGGAGACTGCCAAGACTAACATCTTCACTTTGTAAAGTTCATTTCTAAGCATACAACTCCTCCTTATTGCACTCACTAAGTAGGAAGAATTCTTAGATGTGGAGGATGGGGTGATATTTAATCAATGTAGGGCTATCATTAACTTATGGCTTTGTATTATGTTAATGTATTGTTTATTCTTAGTCCAGAAAAAAATTACATCATGCAGTGTTCCTCTCTCCATTCGTGCACTGACAGCCAGGCGAATGCAGGAGACACAGGTTTGTATGTTTTGTTATTCATGCTGCCTACAAAAAAGAGGTCATATTCACCTGCTGACTGCTACAGTTCTGTGTATTCTACTTCAGAAATGCAAAATTAGTGTAGTCACCCCAGGCTCCATTTAATCAATTGGAAGGATGGGCAAGGGAGATGGTACAAGTGTGTGTCAGTTACTACTTCAACATCACAGCTGTGTGTTTACCTACTGATTTAATGGCAGTTGTAAGTAACCAGCAGCTTGTCCTAGTGAAGAGGTTGTATAAATATTGATGTGATTTCTAAGCCATAACCCATATACATTTTTTGAAATTAAATGTCCATACTATGTGTGTGCTGATACTGAAATACATTTATTATAAGGTTAGCTGTTATTATTGTAATTCTATGTGGCTCAGTTAATTTCAGTCATTTTAGCTCAAGCTGCAGTAATCTAAGACAGAGGTGAAATTCAGGTCAGAGAATTCTGAGTGAAAGGTAAAACATTCATGTACCATTCACTTTAAAATGAACACATCTTCCCTTGAGTTGGAAGTTAGCTGTAACTCTTTGGACAGAAATCGCTGGCCTGTTTAATAGTGTGAGATGAACTGGAACCACTTGTTCTTGTTTTGTTTTTTAACCTTGTTCTATTTGATTTATGCCTATAGAACCATTCATTTTAGTTTAATTCAGTGTTCTGGTAGTTTCATGTACTGATTTCTGTTTTTAAGGTCTATCTTGAAAGAATTAATGTTAAAGATTTCCATGGGGGGCAGTGGAGAAAATAAGAGCTTAATTCCTTCAGGCTATGTAGCAACTGTGCTGTACTTTTTTGTCTTTCTTTGCTTAACATATCCTTCGTATGCCTTTGAGTGTGAGCTTGCATTCTTTTTAACTTGGATCCTAATGTGAGATAAGAATTATTTAGAAGTAAATATTTCTATTATGA
The DNA here is from genome assembly GCF_000690835.1 of Fulmarus glacialis. NCBI lineage: Eukaryota > Metazoa > Chordata > Aves > Procellariiformes > Procellariidae > Fulmarus > Fulmarus glacialis. Next base: position 5,752 of record NW_009194857.1, on the reverse strand, counting down.
AGAAAAGTTAAGAGACTCTGTGACCTACTCTGGTAGGAACAATGGTTTATGCTTTTGGGAATAACACTGCCAATCATTTGTGCTGAAGCATGTAAAAATTAATACAAACCTTAGATGCATGTGTAGAATGGCTAAAGGACAGAAGGACCTGGACCAAGAGTGAGCAAAAGGATTTGTAAAGGTTTAGTCATTTAAGCTAGCTACTATACACTGTTTCCTCTTCATTACACACTCACAAGGACTATTTTATTACCTTCTATTTGTTTTACAGCTCTCTCTAGAGTTTTCACCAAGATTATCATAAATGACCCACTCTACCACCGTAAAAGTAAATATAGCTTAAGTCCCAGCAGTTTAAATGCACTGGACAGACGGAGTAGATAGGGTAGCAGAAAGAAGCAATAAAAAGATGGTTTACAAAGACCTCATAATCATGTCACAGTCTACATCAGCTGATACACAGAAGGATTAGGTATCTTCTTGTAGGTCACCAGAAAGAACTGGAAGTGAAACTTAAGTGACAGAATTTCGTTTTAAATTTGCTTACTAGATTCCTGATGCTTTGCCCACGGGTCTTGTGCTGCATGTGGAAGGGCTGCTTCCAACTCCCATTGCTTTTATAGCCAGCAATGGGAGGAGTTTTTTCTCACAGCGGTTGCTGGGTAAACCAAATTTCCAGCTTTGGAAGCAGTGAACTAGCAGGTACTACAATAGCTGTCACAAGGTGACACTGAACACAGAAGAATTCACTTCTTTGCTGTATACTAGGTAGTGTCATTTTTTAACCATTGTCTCTTTCCATTTTAGTTTTAGAAGATGACACAATATAATTTATCTCATATTTCATACAGTGAACATGGCATAGCCCTCCATTAGTCTATTACAGATATTCTAGCCTTAAAATGAATAGCAAATGCAAACTAATTTGGAAGAATTAATAAAGGGGTATGCACCTTTCACTTCTAAGTCATTGATCTGAGATCAAACCAACATGACGGAAACTAATAGTATTTTCTGACAGAGACAATTAATGTGGTAATTCAGTCCCAGAAATGGCTCATCTTCATTGCCTTGACATTCCCTGGCACTGCTGATGTGGGAACGAAAAGAGACTAAAGTTACTGAAATATGGAGAATGGGTTAATAAGTAGTTAGTTTTAATATTTAATGCTGGTACATAACAAAATAGGAAAATGTAACTCACCAATATTGCTATAACTGAAACTTTTAATTTACTTTATATTTTTCATGCATACTAAAACTTGGGAAGTGCAAGAGAGTAATTGAAAACACTCAAATCACAAAATTTGCTCATGTAACCTAAAGCCCTGTAATTTCTCAAAAGGTGTGATTTAACTTGTCCTGACTCGAACCTTCTTTTGTGTGTGTTCATCCCTTTCAAGAGTGGTCCGCTTCATTATATGATTTGGTATTTCCATACCCATGCTATGTTTCAGAATAAAAGGTATTTTGAGGCTTAAGGAAATGGAAGAGTATGAGAGAAACAATTTTCTCTCTCTCTCCTTTTTTTTTTTTTTTTTTTTTTTTTTTTCTTTTCACATAGCTTCCTTGAGTTTTTGTCTATCCCCAAAGACAAGCCTCCAGTCTGGGAAATAACAGTAGAAATATTATTAAGGGATGTCTGTGCTACATTTCTGAGTGATACAAAAATATCTCAGATAACAAAACCACCAAACTAAAGACTTTGATAAGTTTCCTCAAAGCACATTTCCTGCAATAGAACAACCCTTTCATGTCCTTGCTTTTATCCTGGTCTTTTCACTTGTTCATATCTTTTTTTTTTTAAATATCTTTTTAATGTCCTAAATCAGAATTCTCGAAATTAGGTACTAATCCTCCAACCAGCTTTCCAGTTTTCCAAAGAGAAACTTTTTATAACTGCAGAGTGGACCACTGAATTCATTGGGCATTACGCCATTGTGTAGCCAACAAAAGATTGGATGCTTTACACTTATGTCTTTTGTAGCAGCATCCTCTGTTTGTAAAAATTATCTAGGTGCTAAATAATGCTTTCTAAATTAAATAATCTATTCAAATATTATTTTGGTTTCAAGTGTTCTCTTATGAACTGTAAAATATTTACATATCTAATCTCTTCCTCCATGTGAAAAATAATACTCTGAGCTGTATAAGATGGATGGTTCTCCATCGGTGACATCATATGCAATGTTGAATTCTAAGTCTGTAAAGAAGTAAGTCAAAGATGGTAAATAATATTTATTAGCATGTAAGGCCTATCGACCATTTAAAGATTCAGAACACTTAATTCAGGAACTTTCATAAATTACTAGTTTAACCAGTTACTGTACATCATCAGAGCTACAGAAACTGATTATGTAAGAGATCTTAGTCTCCAGCAAACACAAAGTGAAACAAAATAATTTATATCTCAGTGACAGAGGTTAAATTAGAACATTTTACCTCAAATTTATATGGGCTAAAAGTATGAATGTTTGCCTATTATTTTGGCTCTGATGACACACAGTAACTTGATGAGCTGCAAAAACTTCTGTCTCAGCCCTAAGTCAAGCTAATATCTGTGAAGTGGAACCTGAAGGACCAGCTCAATTTCCAGTGAGGTTTATGGGCCCTTGAAATGGATCCAATAAAAAGGAGAGGTTGAATACAATTACATCAAATAAAATAATTTCAGATATTGAGAGACCTTATTTACAAGTTCATACAACAATGGTGGGAATGAAGGAATGAATTTATATAACTGATATTTCTTTTAAAAATTATGACAGAACCATAAAAAACAGAATAAACAAATTGTTCCTTAAATTTAGTATCACTTTTTTGCTAGCTATTCATATACATGCCTGAGGCTATGAATTAGCTTGAACAGTCCCACATGCACACTGCATCCACTCATCCAGCACTAATACCCCTTTATTTACCAAACTTAGGAAATATTTTCAGAGAAATGTTTCCCATAGGTTCATTTTCCTAATATGTAGGTATGCATGTATGTATGCATATATATGTATATACATTATTGTATACATATATAGACACAAATATATGAACCTATATATTTTTATATATAAATTATTTCTATTTGGAAACTAAATATTGTTTTTTATTGTTACTGTAACAAACAGATTAACACTTTATGAAACAAGACATATCTGCTGAATACAGTAGTGCAGTTTGCTGTTAAGTCAGATTTACCATGTGATCTGTACTAGATTCAAGGATGGGCAAACAAGTCTGGGAATAGCTCTGCAATAAAGAATAAAATGTGAAATAGAAATCCAAAAGTTATATGAGCTAAATCTTAACACATCTCCTTAGACTACATTTGCCACTAGTGCCAAGAAATAAGAAGAAGATTCTTTGCACAAGGTGATTCTTCTAATCTATTTTAGATATCTATTTTAAAATAACATGAGTCACCCTCTTGAAGTGACTGTTTCTCTTTCGAGGATTCTCAGTTGACTAGCTTAATAGTAGATGTCTAACCTGAGACTGGTACATGTGTGTATCAATCTACATTATGTTGCAACATTGCTAAGTGTCCCTCTTTCTTGGAAAAGTCCTCTGGTGGGATCCAGCTCCAGATTAGCTCATCTGGACATACGCATATGTAGATAAAGTCAGGTCAACACAGTCAAGGGAAAATTCAGTTTACCCTGAAGGATCAGTTCAGGTCAGTCAATGCTATAGCTCTGTTCAGCTGCTTGAACATAGACAGTTTGTGCCTTTTGAGTTGACCAATGATATTCCCGTCAGCCAAATCAAAAGGGCACATGTCTCCTCTGTAACTTGTATCATATCTGCCAGTCTCATTCAGGAACTTAGGACACCACAAGGCATCCTAAATAATACTAGAAACCTAAGTTTAAGCAAATTCATTTAAATCCCTTGTGGCTTATCAGCTGAGTCACCACCCGTGCTTCACTGACTGCATTGTTTAGAAATCATCACTGAATGTAAATAAGACTTAAATATGGATATCTACTCCTAGATACCTCAATTTAAGTGTCTGGGGGCTAGATCAAAAAAATGCCTAAAAGAGGTGTTGAGTATCACCCAAAATGAGATAGGGTATCCACAAAATCCATATGGGTTGACAGATATATCTTATGACCTAAGAAGTCCTGAGTACTTTTAAGTGAACTAAATTACACCTTCAGTCTCAAACTGAAATTCAACTCTCATGTAATTTTTATCAGATGTAAAACCAATATGGACATCTTTAATAAATAGCTACCGATTTGTCTTCTCTGGCACAATAAAGATTCAGGCTGAAATCAGAATTAAGATTAAATGCCTTCCACGAAGCTGAAACAGGTTATTCTCTTTGATTTGGAAATTTGATTGATATTCCATTCTATTAATTTATAGAGACATCCTAGTAACTAAAATTTGTATGATACATTTTTGAAGTTAATTATTTTCCTGGGAAAATATTTTAAATCCTGCAGTGCAGATTAAACTCTTGATCCTCCTTGTATGTGATAAAGTAATGTTTTCTAGGAAGTTCAGAGCCAAAAGTGAGTTTAAAGTAACAGGTATAGAACTCTAGAACTAGGCAGTTCTCCAGCAGCAGTATGTACAATAATTGCTCAAATTGCCCAAAGATAATTTGTTAGTGTCATCTGTTTATATATTCCCTCTTTTAATAATTTAATTAATATTTACACTGATAAGAGCTTCAGAGATGTGTATAATTATTCTCTGTGGAAATAATCAAGATAATTAATGTACTTATTTGAAAATATGCAAAAACACATTGAAAAATGCTTTGTTCTATCCTCATTTTACACATATAAATAATGTATAATAGGCCCAGTTCTGCCTACTTTGAAATCTATGGGCATTTTGCCATTAAATTCAATAGAAACAACATCAGGTCCAATATGAATATTTGAGTAATATGCTGAAAGATAAACCATAAGTATACTTTAGAACTAAGATAAAACTTTATGGTATTCCTGAAAGAGAAAAGGAAAAAAAAGAAAGACTACTTAATCTGCTTTCTTACTCTAACATTCCCTTTTTCCATGTTAGCAGTATTGCTCGTGATTTGCTTTTTACATTAAGACTTAAAGCTATTTTCAGCTTTCTGAAAACTTCAAGGTAAATGAACAACAGAGTTTTTAGAATTAAGTTTTATTGAATTAATCTGATTGCATTCTTGAAGCTAAAAGAAATGTGGAATTCATTTTACTTGCTGAGCATGCTAGGCTTAACACCTAGTCACTTTCTGAGCGCAAAGAGACCTTAAGTAAGGACATCTATCAAGTCCCTCTGATTTCAAAAGTAACATACAGTATGTCACCTTTGAATATGCCACAATGTGGCACCCTGCTAGATGGGGACAAACTGTTTAGCAGGGCCTGTTGCAATAGGACAAGGGGGAATGGTTTTAAAATAAAAGAGAGTAAGCTTAGACTAGATATAAGGAAGACATTTTCTACGATGAGGGTGGTTAAACACTGGAACAGGTTGCCCAGAGAGGTGGTAGATATCCCATCCCTGGTAAAGGTCAGGTTGGACGGGGCTCTGAGCAACCTGATCTAGTTGAAGATGTCCCTGCTTATTGCAGGGGGTTTGGACTAGATGACCTTTAAAGGTCCCTTCCAACCCAAACTATTCTATGATTCTACGATTCTATGATTCTATGACTCTATGACTCTATGACTATATGGCTATTTCAACACCTTTTCTCTTTTTGTTTCATTTTTTGCTCCATATTTTCTCTGAGAAGGGGTGTCGTGGTTTA
>NW_009194856.1:3060-9326 GCF_000690835.1 Fulmarus glacialis | reverse complement strand
CAGGTTTCTGTGAAGGGCTTGTCATGACTGAGAGGGTACACAGTGCCCGGAAAATAATCCGGCTGCTGATTGCCGCCAACGCCCTGGTTCCTTAGGAGCCCGGTTGCCCCTCAGCGTGATTTGTTTGCTGGGCCTCTCCTTTAAGTGCTTTTATCGAGTTTTAGCTATGCAGCTGAATTTTCTTTCCAGCCCCTGTAAGACTGCGTCTCACGGACTGTTTCCTCCCCAGGTAACGTTGTAGATAGCCAGTCCCCCAGGCTATTGGCAAATCAGCTAAGATGGGACCTGACTGCCGAACAGATAGAAAACATGGCTGCAGAGCTCACGGAGAGGACCAAGCTTGTGTACGACCGGGTGGGCTCTCAGGAGCAGGGCGAGGTGTCCTATGAAAACACTCTCAAGGCACTGGCTGATGTGGAAGTGGAATATACGGGTATGTACACCGACAGGGAGTACGGGCTTTCTGGAAGATTTTTCTGGTGGTTTTTTTGCTCTGCACTGTCATCTCCTTTTTTCTTCCCTTGGCTCCCTCAGCAGTACGTTTGTTTTTTTCCAGTTAACGTTTATACAGCTAGATATAAGTACAAAGAGTAGAGTAGATTTGGAACAGAAGAGCGAGTCTAAAATGAGGACGGCGCTTTGGCAGCAGGATGGTCTGCGGGAGGAGTAGCCAGGTTTTCAAGGTTGTCTCCTGCTTTTATGTGTCAGGGTGCATTAGTGGGAACAAATTGTGCATTAGCAGAAATGATTGGGTGATCTAAGAAATCTTCAGCTCTTTTCTAACTTCTTCCCTAAGGCAGTGGATAAATGTCTCTCCGTGTGCCTTGTTTAAACACTGCTGTCGTTTTAAGGATTATGTGTAAAGTAACATGACATGATGGCATCGTGCTGGCAAACGGTGCAGGCTTTGATATGTCTCTGGCTAATTATTTACAGCAGTAGAGTGCCAAAGTCACGCAGCCGCCCTCCTGCCTCACGGCATCTGTTAGCTGGCCTGACCGCCTATGTTGTGAGGTGTCACGTCTGTATGAAGCAGAAGCCAGCCTGCAAGCCTCTTCTTTCTTCTCTCTGATTTCTTTTTCCTAAAATGGGAGGAAAAGCCCTTACTAAGCAGGGGTAATGTTAAGTTCAGGAGAACTGTCAGCACTTTCCCTGGGCAGAAGAAAGTAGCTGCCTGCTCACCTTCTGCTGGGTGGAGAGTTCTCGTGCCTGGAGGGCAGCGCCTTCCCGCTGGAGTTGTATTATTTGAGGTTTTGCAGAGGTGGTGGCAGGGAATGTTCTCCCTGTTTTCACTTCTAAAACGGAAATATGTCAGGACAGAGCACACCTGGGACATGGTAGCTTTTGAGGAGTGCCTGCGGTAAAGGTGTGTCACTTTTAGCCTGGTCCTCCAGGGAAAGGAGTCACGCCACGATGCTGCCCGTGTGTCTGCCAGCATAGAAGTCCTGTGATTCTTGAAACCATTGATACCAGCTATAGATGGGGCAAAGGCGTTGGGATCTCACAGGCATGAAATTTGTGTGAGTTTTGTGAGAAAGATGGATTGTAGTGGGAAATCAGTGGACAGATGTGCTCGGCAGTGAGGAAGGGGTGAATGGGTGCTGTGGGTGACTGAGCGCTGCTCAGAGAGGACAGCTCTGGGTTTGTCTGACGACAGCAGCTTGCCTTGCTCTTCCTTTGTGTGGGTGGGCAGGTCAGGCTCCAGGACCGTCAAACTGGCTCCAAATTAACACAGGCTCTCTGTGTACACTCCCACTCACGAGCAGTTCTGGGACATGAAGCCGTTGCGTTCGCTGTAATCCCTCTTCTGTCTTTCCAGTCCGTCGGAACATGCTGGACTTCCCCCAGCACGTCTCTCCTTGCAAAGACATCCGTGCGGCAAGCACCGAGGCTGACAAGAAGCTCTCGGAGTTTGATGTGGAGATGAGCATGAGGCAGGACGTGTACCAGAGGATTGTCTGGCTCCAGGTGTGTGCTTGGGAGGATGCTTTGTCAGTGATGCACCTGAGCAGGGCACTGAAACCTCCTGGAATTACAACTAACCCTTTTTCCTTGTCCCAGAACTTAGAAGTGAATTATACCGAGTCAGGCCTGGAACTGAATCGCTGTGTGATCATGGCGGAAAGGTCCAGCTGTTAGTGAGAACTGGGGAGGTGGGGTTTGAGGGCTCTGCCCCCCCTCAGGGCCTCGATTACGCCTTTGGTAAAATGGCTTTAGTAAACCCAGCCTGCCTCACTCGGGGAAGCAGCTGGGTAATGCCCTGAAAAGTGCTGTAATACGGCATAAAGGTGAGATGTTTAAAGCAATCCGATAGGAACTAATGCACCAAACCAAAGCCTTGTGGGGTATTCCCATCTGCTTCTGCGTCACTGGTGTTACAGTAACCCACAACTCCCACCAGGAACCAACTTTCTGCAACACCTGATCCTGCGGTTCCCTGTGCTCATGGGTTTTGTTTTACAGGAGAAAGCAGAGAGCGCTTCACTGAAGCCTGAAGCAAAGAGATATCTAGAGAGGCTGATCAAATTGGGTAAAAGAAACGGTCTCCATCTCCCTGAGGAAACGCAGGAGGTGAGATCACAGAGCTAAAGTAAGCGCACGTAGAGGAGGCCTTGCAGGGCTAACGGGACGGTGTAGCATTAGAGCAGAGGACTGAGGCTCAGACTCCTGAATTTTGCCCCTGATTCATGTGACCTTGGGCACATTGGGTGATGTCCCTGTGCCCCTTTTTTCTTTCCGTTGGAGGGGGATGACATTTACAAAGTGGGGTTGACGCTGGGAGTCAGGGGGCTCCCAAAAGCTGAGATTGCAGATGGTGCTGTGCGGGTCAGGAGTGGAAGTAGCACCCAGCCCCCACAAGCAAAGGGGCAGTCGGGGTGAGCTGCTCGGGGTCTCCTTCTCTTATCTTGTGCCAGTGCATGCAGCTCGAAGCTGGGTTAAAAATAGAAGCGAAGGTGAAATGAAATAAGGGTAGAGGAGGTTGTTGCTTAAACACCTGCAGCTCCTGAGCTGGCAGAAGACAGTTGGGACCTTGCTGAGGTGGCTACTTTCCTACCAGGTGTGATCAAAGGGAGCCTGTTCTAGACTGAGAGCTCAGCGCCTGCATGCAATTAATTCTGCAGCGTTGCATTTGAATAAAAGCCAAGGGCAGACCTCTGGGCAACTCGGCAGGCAGGCTGCTGGCTGGAGACGGTGAACGGTGCTGTTTGACTTCCCCCTTTCGACTGACTTTTCTCTGTTCATCTATATTTTAAAGAAAATCAAAGCTATTAAGAAAAAGCTGAGCGTCCTTTGCATAGACTTCAACAAGAACCTCAACGAAGACACCACCTACTTGCCCTTCTCAAAGGAGGAATTAGGTACGAAGCGCTCAGGCTTATTTCTCTGCCGGTGTGGCCCTGAGTGCCTGGATTCCTCTGGCCAAGGAGCAAGGGCCTGTTCCTGTGCTCAGTCCCAGAGCTGGTATTTCTGGAGAGGCCTGGGCTCTCCATCAGTCCTGTCTGCTCTTTTCTCAGGGGGGCTCCCTGAGGACTTCCTGAACTCCCTGGAAAAGACAGAGGATGGCAAGCTGAAAGTCACCTTGAAATACCCGCACTATTTCCCTCTCCTGAAGAAGTGCTACGTGCCCGAGACGAGGAGGAAGGTGGAGGAAATGTTCAATTCCAGGTGCAAAGAGGTAGGTGGGCCTTGCTGCTTGCCAGCAGGGCCAGACGAGATGCTGGGTCAGGTCCAGGCACTGAAGGGGTCTCGTCTAAGATTCTTTCCACACTGGGGCTCGTGCTTCCTTTCTTACCTGCATACCCCACTTCACTCTTTGTCTGACTCTACCTTGCAGGAAAATTGCATGATCCTCAAGGAGCTGGTGGACTTGCGTGCTCAGAAAGCCAGTCTCCTGGGCTTCAACACGCACGCGGACTTTGTGCTGGAGATGAACATGGCTAAAAGCAGCAAGACAGTGGCTACGTTCCTGGGTACGGCACTCGGCTGTGGAGAGGAAGAGCAGGGGCATGTGCTGGGCCGGCTGCGCTGCTCACAGCCCCAGGCACTAACCCCGCCTGCCTTGGTTTTCCTAGATGAGCTGGCCCAGAAGCTGAAACCCCTCGGGGAGAAGGAACGGGCTGTGATCCTGGACCTGAAAAAGAAAGAATGCGAGAAGCGTGGCCTGGAGTTTGACAACCGCATCAATGCCTGGGACATGCGCTATTACATGAATCAGGTGGAGGAGACCAAGTACAGCGTGGACCAGAATCTGCTGAAGGAGTACTTCCCCATGCAGGTGGTCACCACAGGCCTGCTGGCCATTTACCAGGAGCTGCTGGGGCTCACCTTCCATCTGGAAGAGAAGGCTCAGGTCTGGCACGAGGACGTCCAGCTCTACACGGTGAAGGACACCTCCTCCGGGGAGACCATCGGCAAATTCTACCTGGACCTGTACCCGCGGTGAGGCCTTGGGCAAGGTGAAGTGAGGGAAGAGGGCCAGGGCAGGGGGAGCAGAGCCTGCCATGTGCCTGGGGAAGAGGAGAGGCCGTCCCGCTCCCAGACGTGAGGCTGTGTGGAGGGAGCGGTGTGTAATTAGACAGGGCTGTCCCAGGAGCACGGGGTTGGTGTGAATCGCAGCGTCACCAGGAGCTTCTGCTCTGGCAGGACCACACTGCCCTGCACAGTGGCTCGTGCTGGCCATGGGGCAGGATCCGTGTAACAGTCTTCTCTTCTTGGCGTAGGGAAGGGAAGTACGGGCACGCAGCCTGCTTCGGCCTGCAGCCAGGCTGCCTCTTGCCGGACTCCAGCCGGCAGATCTCGGTGGCTGCCATGGTGGCCAACTTCACCAAGCCCACGCCGGATGCGCCTTCCCTGCTGCAGCACGATGAGGTGGAGACCTACTTCCACGAATTCGGGCATGTCATGCACCAGCTGTGCTCTCAGGTGAGGCCTGGCGGGGCTGGCAGAGGGTTGATTTGTTACCTTTCCCCTGTCGTGCTCCCCTGCGGGGCTAAATGACACCCCACTCTGAGCTTGCCGTGTCTCCTAGGCGGAGTTTGCCATGTTCAGTGGGACACACGTGGAGCGGGACTTTGTCGAGGCACCGTCTCAGATGCTGGAGAACTGGGTGTGGGAGAAGGAGCCGCTGCTGCGAATGTCCAGGCACTACAAAACTGGAAGCCCCATCCCTGATGAGCTGCTGGAGAAGCTCATTAAATCCCGGCAGGCAAACACGGGTGGGTCCCTGTGGAGGGAAGTGGGAGCCAGCGAAGAGAGGCAGGAGGGGAGTGAGGGCTGTGTGCTGTCCCCAGCGAGGGCAGAGCCTTGCCATGATGTCCCCTGTGTGTGGGGAGGGGAAGGGGACCCTTAGTGACCTGGCCAGGTAGAGGAAAGGCTTTGTCTTACTCCCTGTGGGGACTGAGGGGACTGGGGGGGAAGGAACCACATCTGGCTGCTGTTGATCTGGGAAGAGTGAGGGTGGCATGGCAGGAGGTACAGCAGGCTGGGTGGTGGCACAGTGAGAAGACGTGCCAGGGGAGGCAGGAATTATCTGCAGGCGGGGGATGCGGCTTAGGCCTGAGTGGGCGCTGCTGAACTGGGCTGGTCTGGGGAAGTGGGTCAGAAGTTGGGTGTGGGGAGAACTACGGGAGCTCCCCAGCCTGCCCTGCTGCAACCTGGCCTCGGAGACGCTCCTGCCTGCAGGCAGGAGCTCAGTTTGCCTCCTCTTTCTGGGAACAGGGCTCTTCAACTTGCGTCAGATCGTCCTGGCCAAGGTGGACCAGGCGCTGCACACCCAGACGAAGGCCGACCCCGTGGAGGTGTTTGCCCGGCTGTGTGAAGAGGTTCTGGGCGTCCCTGCCACCCCAGGTACCCAGGGGCTTGGGGGTCCCCCTCTTGCTGTCTCTCTACGCCTGGCCTGCAAGCTTGGCTCAGCAGGTTCTTTTCAAGGCTGGGGCTTCAGGCTGGCTCAATGGGGGCAGTTTCTCCAGGAAAAACAGGGCTGAAAACGTACAAAAATAATTGCAAAGTTCTTCCCTGTTTCCCCTGGGATTGTGAACAAACCGACCTAGTGCCTGCTCTGACACATTTACAGCACGGAGGGGTTTTCCCGTGCTGTGAGCGGTTCCAGCAGCCTTTCCCGTTGACGCCCCTTCCCTTCCTTTGCCGCAAAGGTACAAACATGCCCGCTACGTTTGGCCACTTGGCTGGAGGCTACGATGCCCAGTACTACGGCTACCTCTGGAGGGAAGTGTACTCCATGGATATGTTCCATAACCCCTTCCACC
>NW_009194856.1:1429-2756 GCF_000690835.1 Fulmarus glacialis | reverse complement strand
CGGGTGTCCTACGTGTACCCGCGTCTCTCTCCTTGCAGGTGGGCATGGATTACAGGAATTGCATCCTGCATCCCGGTGGTTCCCTGGATGCTTCTGACATGTTGAGGAAGTTCCTGGGCCGCGAGCCCAAGCAGGACGCCTTCCTGGCCAGCAAAGGACTGAAGGTAGAGAGCAACTCGCTGCCTTCGGCCTGCTGAGAAACTGCTCCAGTCCGTTTGAGTCAAGCCAGTTCCTTTGCCTACGCACCAGTCCTCTCAGGCCGAGCAGTACCCGGTACTTCTGTCACCAAACGCATCCTGGGCCAATCCCTGCCTGGAGCTGTTCCTCCAGGATCCTGCTCCGAGCTCACCCTGGGCTTCAGGAGCCGGATTCAGCCCTGGTCCAGGGCTCTGCGGTGACAGCTCTGCAAAGGGAGTTGAATTGCCTTTGTCACCCCCCGAGGGGATGGGGCTGTCGGTAGCCCGCACAAATTGGCTGAACTTTGAACCTGATTTCTGCACGAGGGTGAGTTTCGGCCTCATTTATAGCCAGGGTGAGAGGAGTTACCAAACTTGAATTGTTTTAAAATCCCTTCTTTTTAAGAAATGAGACTTGCCACCAGGCTTGGCTTCTTTTGCACCCAGAGGCAGACTTACTGTTCTGAGCGCGAAACAAGCGGCCTGGGAAGCTGCGTTGGGAGTTGAGCTCTCCCTGTCTTTGGGCAGCTGGCAACTGTGGGATAAAGATGGGGAGATCCCAGAGCTTAAAACCCATTGCATTTACTGGAACGTCCTGCCCTCAGCCCCTGGGACGTTCCTGCCGGGGCAGCAGGCCTGGGAGGGGGGCAGAGATGGCCGGTGCAGCTCTTCCCAGAACAGGGGGTCTGGGCAGCGTGGCCTGGCCCCCGCGCGCTGCCAGGCGTCCTCGGGAGGTTGTACCTTCTCCCAGGCTGTATGGGAGCTGCTGGGACCCCGCGCCCGGGGCCCTCTTAGGGCAGGCGATGCCTTCTGGGCTCAGATCGTGGCAGCAGAGGGTGTGTTGCTATTGCTGTCACCTCTAAGCCAGGGTGGGACAGGGGAGAGCTGTGGGGGGAAAAAAAAAAAAGCGGACAACTTCAAACAACACGGATGCCGGGGATAAAAATATCCAGTGGGCTCCGTGCCAGGCCTTGAGCGGCCGGGCTCTGGGTGCGGCGCTGAGCTGGGGGATGGCAGCCAGCCCTTTGCCCAGCCCTGGGAGCAGCCAGGCTGTGCCACCTGCCCCCCCAGCTGTTCCCCTGTCCCCGAGAACCCTAAAACCAGCGCCCGCATGGCGTGGCATGGTACGGCGTGTTTCCCTCTGCCCTCTG
>NW_009194856.1:392-1248 GCF_000690835.1 Fulmarus glacialis | reverse complement strand
TGCCGTGCCTGAGCAGGCAGGAGAGCAGCTCTGCTGACGCGTGCAGGGCTGTGGGTCGGAGCTGCCGGCGGGGAGCTCTGACGCCAAGGGCAAAGGCTGATTCCTGGCTTTGCTCACGTAGGAATTGCGCTCGGACTGGGAAAGGTTTTTAGCAGTGAGTGTGTGAGTAGGCAGAAGGGAGGCTGCTTCCTCGGTAGCAGAGGGGAGCTCAAGGACCTTGGAAGGGAGCTGTGAGCTCCTGCCGGCGCGAGTGATTTGTGGCGACAGCAGAGATCTGAGGGCAGATGTCACCTTCTGGTGTCCTACCCCACCTCCAGCCTCGGGTCACTCTGCGTGACACCGTTTGAGGGCTGTGGGATCAGTCCCTGCGGCTCTTCCGTGGTTTGAGCACACGGAGGGTGCCGGTGAGAGGCCGAGTGCCTGCGCTCACACCCTCCATCCCGCCCTGGCGAGGGCTGCGCGTGGGAGCTGCCGTCCCTCCCCGGCTGGGCTGTTCCCTTTGCTTCTCCCCTCGTCTGGGCTGCGTCACCGGAGCAGCTCTGGCTTCCTTCCCCGCAGCCGCTGATGAGAGCGTTGGAAGAAAGCTTGCCCCAAGTGCAGACAAAGTCATTGCTGTCACCTCCCTCCCCCAGACCCCCCTGGTGACACAGGAAGGCCGGTGACACCCTCCCTCGCCGGTCCCCTCTTGCGCTGAGATGTGGATGGGTCCGTAAGCAGCGAAGCGGCTCCTCGGTGCTTGCCGGGGCCACGTTGAGCATCTTGTCTTTGTCCCCACTCTGTTTTAGGCGTAGGCAACTGTCTGTCCCGGGTGCCGGCTGCGCAGGGCCGGGCGCTCTCGAGTTGACGCTGTGGGTGT
>NW_009194856.1:0-339 GCF_000690835.1 Fulmarus glacialis | reverse complement strand
ATGTTTTACTGAGCTTTCAGGGTTTTCTTTCAGACCTCTTCTCTTGAGGGAGAGAACTGAAGCTGAACAGGGAAACCGCGCACTTTTCCTCCCTCCTTCCCAGGCCACGAATACCTCTGTCCCTCCCTCCAGTAACCCCTGCTGCTGGCGGTGCGGTGAGAGGTGCTGCCCAGGGCTGCGGCCAGAGCCGGGGGACCTGACGCCTCCCCAAGCGCTGCTGTTCCCTGTGCGTGGGTGATCCCCCGGCACGACGCCGGGCACCGGGCTCCTCGGAGCTGCACCTTCACCCCCCCAGCTCCTTGTCCCCAGGCCGTCCCAGGCTGGCGGGAAGGAGAGGTC
>NW_009194855.1:0-657 GCF_000690835.1 Fulmarus glacialis | reverse complement strand
TCCTTCGCCAACGCCTCCTACCTGGCCCAGCACCTGCGCATCCACCTGGGTGTCAAACCCTACCACTGCTCCTACTGCGAGAAGTCCTTCCGCCAGCTGTCCCACCTCCAGCAGCACACCAGGTGAGGGCACGGCGTCCCCGCGGGGCTGCGGAGGGTCCCGGGAGGCTGGGGGGGGCCCTTCAGCCCCATCTTCCCTTGGGGGGTGGTGAGGCGTGCGCCCAGCATCTCTCGTGCCATGCTCGTTGTCCTCACCATGCTTGTCCCCACCACGCTCATCATCCCCACTGCTTTCTTCATCCCTACCATGCTCATCATCTCCACCACCATCATCGTCCCCATCATGCTCATCATTCCTACCACCTTCTTCATCCCCACCACGCTCATCCGTCCCCACCACACTTATCATCCCCGCTGCCTTCATCATCACCACCAGGCTCATCATCTCCAGCACCTTCATTGTCCCCACCACACTTGTCCATCTCCACCGCGCTCATTGTCCCCACCATGCTCATCCGTCCCCACCATGCTCATCATCCCCACCACCTTCATCATCCCCACCACGCTCATCCATCCCTACCATGCCAATCCTTCCCCTCTGCCTTCATCACCCCCACCACGCTCATCACCTCCAGCACCTTCATTGTCCCCACCACAC
>NW_009194854.1:0-13814 GCF_000690835.1 Fulmarus glacialis | reverse complement strand
GCTGCATGGGGTTGTTGTGGCCGAAGTTCCTGTCTTCCAAAACACTGAACAGTCTTTGTTGAAAGCCAGATAGCGTATCACACAAATATGCTGTCATTGTGTAGCTCAAGTTCTCATCCTTAAAAGGAGAATGGGAGCTTGAAGCAATTTGGTAGCACATACAAATTTACAATTTTGAAGGTATCCAAAACTTGGATATTCAGGATTTCAACTAAAGCTTGACAAATTTTTTAAAAAATTAATTCTTTGGAAAATTCATATTATACACAGAAAAACATTGGCACTCAGACTCATCATGATACAGAAACATAATAGGGCAGGAAGGAAAACAAGAGAATCATCTGATGCAGCTTAGGTTAAATAATAAGCAAAGAGGACAGCTGGATGATCTGACAAGGAATTGGATAGTAGTAATCAGGTAGTTTCTGACAAGGAATAAGAAGGAGGGGAATTTGTTGCACCTTTGGTTTTTCTGCATGTCCATTAATATACAGTGTAAACCTGAAAAATGCTTTATGCCATCAGCACTTCTTTTTTTCTATAGGAGGGAACAAAATATAAGATAAAAATATGCAGCAGCATGAAAAAGTTCTGGTACAGCAGAAGCATTGGATATTTGGATAATAATAGAATCAAAAGACCGTGCAGCTCCCTCTCATTAGCTTGGCTTCTCTTGAAAGCTGACACTAACAATGTATTTTTGCCATATTTGTTGTGACAGCATAGGTGCCTTGCTCAGTATGTGCTAAAAGTTTTTCTAGTGTGACAGTGGATCAAACAACATAACCATTTAATTAGGCTAAGTGACTTTTCTTCCTTTTTCCTTTCCCATCTTCTACAGCAAATGCTGTAAAATTGCTACTTTGTACATAGAGATCAAGAATGTCACTACACCTATGTCATTGTTGGTCTTTCAATGAAACACTGCAAAGATAGTTTCAGCCCACCAATATTAAAGGAAGGGGAGAGAGCTGGCTATAAGCACTTGTTTCTTCTTGGCCTGTTCTTTTGTTAGTTCCCTTATTAATAAAATATTCTCTGCTGTCCCCATATTTTTTGTCTGCCTTCCCCCTTTCTATTTTGGTGGTTTTGCTGAAGTTACTATTGACTTCAAATATCAAACAGGTAGCTGACATTGATTTCTACCCCCCTGTGCACTAAAATTTAAATGAAGGTGAAAGAGCCTTGAGTGGGAAGAGAACCCATGACATTTGTCATAGAATCATAGAATGGTTTGTGTTGGAAGGGACCTTAAGGATCATCTAGTTCCAACCCCCCTGCCATGGGCAGGATGCCTTCCACTAGATCAGGTTGCCCAAAGCCTCATCCAGCCTGGCCTTGAACACTTCCAGAGACGGGGCATTCACAACTTCTCTGGGCAACCTATTCCAGTGCCTCACCACCCTCATAGTGAAGAATTTTTTCCTTATATCTAAACTAAATCTACCCTCTTTCAGTTTAAAACTGGTACCCCTCATCCTTTCACTACCCTCATTTTCTAAAAGACTGACCTTCTCTGCTCAGCCACAGTTATGCTGATCCTTAGAAATCCATGATGTATTCTTCTGACAGAAGGAATTAGACTTATCTGATCTCATTTACAAAAACATATGGAAAATTGGTTTTATCTCAGCATGATATTTTCTATCAGTGTAGTTGCTGACTGAGGTAGACCTTGCATCATAGAGAAAAAGATCAGAATTTAACTTCTCAAAGAGTAGCAGAGTTTTTTCACATCCTTAAACTGAACTATTTAACTATTAAAATGAACTATTTTGCCAATAATTTTTCTTGGAAAAAATTCCAAGAACACACATTTGAAAAGGAACAAATCCTCCACAGTATCTGGATTGTTGACCCTGCTTTTGTTTTAGGGGATAGGTTTGAAATAGTTTTTTTCTCCAGAAAGTCACTGCACTGAAATAGACTTCTGAGACATAATTAAAAAAAATAGCTTCAAATCTACTGAAACTCCTAAGTGTTTGTTACACACTCTTAGTTATCCATAATTGAATATGCAGTCAAGATTTTAATCAATTTGTCTGAAAGTATTTCAGTTCATTGGCTTTATAAAATCTCTTGGGTTCATCATTACATTACATTTGCTGCATACCTTCCCTCATCCCTTCCATTTTCCAGTTAATTCTCAAGCCATGCAAAGGGCTGGTGCTTAAGACATGAACAAACTGCTTCCTAGTTTTACTTGCATACATTTAGGTCCCAATGTTAGGTCCCTCATGTTAAAACATTTGGGTTAATTTTAGACATTAGATTTAGCAGGAATATTCATATGAGTAAATATTTTCACAATTGCTTTGGTCCCAGAGGATAGAGATGAAATGAAATTTGAAGTGTAATATATTACTTTTTCCTTTGAATATAAATTTCATAGGGGAACACTGCTTTTTCATTCTTTTCCCTTAGAAGAATAGTTAAAATGATGAGATTTATTAAACAGAATCCATCAAAACATAATTTATGAATTGATAATGTGAAAATATAAAAAAAAAAATCCATACTTCCTTTGTGTTGGTAACCCTTGGTTTTCTGTAAGATCAAAGTTCAGCCTCTGTAAATCTCACTACAGTTTTGCATTGGACTGGGCAAAGAAACAGCATTGTTTTCCGACAAATTTCATGTTTTTGCTTCTAATGAGCTAGCAAATATAGTAGTGTGGCTTTTATTACTATTCTTGCTTACATGCCTGTGTTTTTTTCCTTCTAAACCATAAATTGTTTGGCGTGTCTTAGGTTTAATAAACTGTGTAGGTTCTTCAGGTGAAAAAATATTACATCTTGGACCTAGGTATTTGTGATGATGCCCATTATCTGTATTTTAAAGAAGTGAAAATAGCATTGAAAGAGGGAAGGACTAATTGTTCATATTCTGCTTACACAAATCTACTGCTTCAGCCTGGTTCACTTTTATATCCACATGGAATTGAACTGAGATTGTTATTCTCGGCATATATCCAGGGATATATATGTTTGAAAGCGTTGGAGTTAAAGGCTGTGAAATTCAAATTTAGTCTTTTTAAAGTTCACATTGTTGACATAGATTATGCTGTAATTTGTCCAAGATGTGAAATTACATGGAATTTATTCTGATTACAGTTAAACTAGCATCAGTGTGCCCTTTTACTGTGCAGCAAAGGGTCCTTCCCAGGCTTATGTTACTTTGCCATCGTGAAGGGGGCATCATCTACTTTCAGCAGCTTTTTAGCTGAAGTCCCTTTTTCATGTTAAAGCAAATGAAAAGTATTCAATACTCAACTGTTGTTGCTGTTTTGTTACCTGAAGCATTTGCCTGACAAAAAAAAAAAAATCACTGAAATATCCCATGAAACTTCCTACCATTATCAGCTTGACAGCAGTGTAGTGCTTTGATTAGATTAGTGGCTCATGATGGCTGCTATTAAAACTTGCTTTCCCTGAAAACTGTATTTCAATTACTTTTTTGTGAGAAGATGAAGGAGCTGGTCTTGAAGGTGAATTGGGATACTTCGCGGTGTTAGGATTCAAGTTCTTTCTATTTAGGCATTTTCATTCTTTGTAAAACATGGCTTCATTGGTTTTTTTATTATTTAGTATATTCAGTTGAAGTTGAGAGAAGTTGCCTAATAATTTTGTAGCCAAGAACTCTTTTATGTTTCAAAGGCAAAATAATGCAACTGAGCTAAATAAACCTTGCAAAACCAGGATGTATTTATTCCTCATCAAGATCATTCATTGAAGTCTTCACTTGGCACGAAGCAACAGCAAGTGAACAAGTGGTTGTGATACCCCTTTCTCATTCTGATTGCTGCTAGGGAACTGCCCCAAGGCCTGCAGCAGTGATTTTCCCCAGCATTTGGGAGTACTTCTTAATTAACTCTGCTCTGCTTCTATTTGATGTCACTTTAGACTTCCCTAAACAGATTCCATTATGTGCCTTGTGTTTCTAGCAAAATTCCATCATACCTTCTTTGGGTTTGATTGAAATGAGAAGCAACAACAGGCCAAGTAACTGGGCAGAACAGACCTAATCAGAAATGTGAATTATGATTCACTTTTCTAGTTGAATGGAACAGAAATGTTCCAGTTCTTCCATATGCTGTATTCTCATTTAAAATAATACAAGTGAAACAAATACAAGTTAACTAGGAAGATGATTACGAAAAAAGCTATATCACAAAAACTTGATTGATGCTGTAGCTTAAATAGCACTTTCTTCCTCACTGATTTTGGCCTTAGTTGATTTGTAAGATTCAGTGAAGAAACATCCTCAAATCTAGTTGGAATGAGCTGCATTGGAAGTGTTTGAGCTGTAGTTTGACTGTTATGCAGACCTTTATGCAAAAACTAGACCTTTCTGCATTGTTTCCTCAATAGCTAGCTCTGTGCAGACAGTGCCATGCTAACATGTCTGTGTTGCTTCCAGAGCTGAGCTAATCCTGGAAACTTTATAGCCATGCTTACCAAGTATTCAGGTCTGAGCTAGCTCACTCCTTGTGGAAGCAAACTGAAGAATCTTCATACCTGGTGCTAATAATCTGTAATCTAAATAAATTGCCTGCAGACATTGCTTGTGAAAGGTGATAGCTCTAGTGGCTGATGTTTCTCATTTAACCAAATCTTGCAGTCTTGAGCCTTCTGTGAAACTGTTTGTCTGAACAAACTTGGGTGTGCTCTTGATAGCACAGAGACAATAAGTTACTAACAACTGGATAAATTCAGATAGCCAAATCAGTAGCTAGGTTGAAAATGTCACCCTTGGCTTGTTTCCTTGAATCAGACACAGGGCATAGAAGTCAAAAGACTAACCTGTTTTTTCCCTTTGCCCCACATCCCAAGCCTATCAGTCCTCAAGTGTTCAGCACTGAACACTGTACAAATTGCCATTCAAGCTACCACATGCAGTTCAAGACATTTGCATACCCGCAATACCATACAGCTGTAACCCAATAATTTCATGGCTATCACAAGAATTATTATAAAACTGTGTTCCACTGTCAAACATTCTCCGCATCCCACACTAGCCCCATATGCCCTTATTTAAGATAGAGAATTGATGTGCTCTCACTAAGCATATTTTCTGGGAGGCTGCATTGTGAGTCCTGTTTTCAGTCACAAAAGTAAGCTTTTTAGCTATACCTACCAAAATTGGCAGTCACTCCAGAAGAATCAAAGGAGTTTCATTAGAATAAATTTAACAGTATATCCTCTACAGTGTAATTCTAGAGCTTGCTCTGTTACATTGAGGCAAAGAAGAATGTCTATTGCTTGCTCTTTGTGTAACAGTCAGGACAGAATGATGGCACCAATGTTGTTTACATGTTCTGCCTAATAGTATAAGTTAGGAAGTATTTCTCCCCTTTGGAGTGTGAACCAGAACAATTAACAGCTAATATTTTCTTCCACTGAGAAAATCACTTAAAATTTTCATTTAACTTTCTAGCCCAATTAATGATTATTTAGATTGTACTTATGTTATGTCTTAGGCCAAAGAACATACATTTTCAGAAGTTCAGTGGTCCATCTTCCTATTGCTGCAATAAAAAAAACCAAGCAAAAACCTAAAAGCCCACAACAGTTTGTGTAAGTTAGTAAGTGGGAAATAGTATCCCAAGTCCACATAAGGTAGACTTTATCACTAACAAATTGGTTCTTTGTTCTGCTTTCAAAAGATGATTTAGAAAGCTCAATTCAAGTAGTAAATTTATCCTCAAATCATCTCCCCTTTCTTCTTTAGAAAGACCAACAGGGAAATAATGTTGGGTTGGATTTACAAAGTTTTTGTTCTAGTAGCAGATGACTTCAGTAACTCTTTAATAAAAATCTACTAGTCCTTGTTGATGTGCCAGTGCCTTTAATTTTAGTGAACATCTTAAGCATGTGAAGTGGTAGAAGATCATACAGAAAGATAGCTAGAAAAATCGACTTGGAAAAGACCTTTTTACAGGGAAAGGTTTTCTTCAGATACTAATTCTAAGTTTGCACAAGCTTTTCTACTGTACTAGTTTGAATTGTTTCATACAATTAATGAAGCTATGTTGATTTACAAATATGATAGTCCTGTTTATAATGCAGCTATAAACTCCTAGAGCTTGACTGATTTCTCCAAACATTAAAAAACAACAGGTGAAAACATTGCTTCTTTTCTTACCTAAATTTTGCATACTTTCATCAAACATCCATTAAAAAAAATTAAATAACACTTACTGAAATCATTGGCACAGTGTGTTAAGCTTTTCTTGCCCTACAGAGCTCCCCTATGGATAGTCTCTGACCTCTCACCTGGAGAAAGAGAGACCTATTGCTCAGTTGTTAAGGAAAAAGTATTCATCACTACAGCCATAATTTTTGCCTGTACAGTTCTTCAGACTGCAGCTATTTCATGTGTATGATGTGCCACACAGTCTGGCACCCTACTCATCATTTTCTGATTCTCCACATCCTACACAGGTTTATTACCTAGATGCAATGCTAACACTTGGATTTTAGGAGCAGACCTTTCCATTACCAATTGAAGGGTACTGATTTTTACATGTAATTCTCTTAGCTTACTCCAGATTTCCAGAGATGCCTGTCACCTGCCATAATATAGATCAGAATAGCAGAAGGTTGGAAAGAGATGTGAATCTTATTGTAAACTGTGAGTTACAAATAATAAAGATGTGGGTAGCTAATACATGCATAAGCTGCTAAAATTTAGTATAGATAAAATAAAACATGATATTTGGATTATGGTGTTAAATTTGCACTTAGAAGAGGGAATAACTATCTGACGTTTTGGCATGTTACGTATTAAAAAATACTATTTTTAACAATGTCGGTCACAGATAAAATTCTTACTGTATATCTTTCTCCAAAGAATATATACAGGTGACAAACCGCTTGCTAGGGTTGCCATCAGTTATCCAAATTTACTAAAATATCCTTAAATAATGAAAAACTGAAATGAACTGGGACCTGAGTTGTAAAAAGATATTAATAATTAGCCAACAACTTTCCGGTGGTGTTTCACAATATATTCTCCTTTTAAATGGTTGGTAGTAAGTGTTCGGTGAGAAAACAGATATGAACTGAAGCAAAGAAAATGTCAGGTCATCTAAAAAAACTGATGTCAGAGTGAACCAGCATGATGAGGGATTATATTTAAAGGCAGTGGAAAGCATTTGAACTGTATTGGGTAAAAGGGTCATCTTTCCTGATTTAGTTTAGCGGTGACTAAGAAGCCTTTATTCGCCATTTCCTGAGCAAAGAGGCAGATTCAAAACTGAGTGCAAGGAAGATGTTGAATCCAGATATACTGGCAAAAGGCAGAAAATGTACTTTGGATATCCAAATCCTGTTTTAGAAAAATCTGCCTTCATGATAGAAGATGCTAATGCTCCTACAGTACCCACTCATTTCTCCAGTCCTCAGAAATACTGCTTTTTAGAGATTTCAAAAGCCCGAACAAGTATAAAGGCCATATAGGATATATTTCATCAACTGTCAAGTTATGCAAAGCTGCTAAGAATGTGCTTAGGTTGAAGAAAGGGGTAATGCTGTCCTATGGGATTATTCATTCTTTTAATCTAAACACACTTGATACTTTCCCACATTGGTTCTGTTACTGGCAAATATTTATTTAATACATTTGTATTAGCCAGGCTGCACATGGAAGGATGAAGTCAGTCTTCTTCCTAAACTTTATGCACAGTCTTGTAGGACATGTAGGGTTTCCTAATGTTCATTTGAAGCCTGGGGCAAAACTTTGGTCTTAAGTCCCCATTAAGTCCACAAACTCATTTTTCCCTTTTAAGTGAGGGAAAAATAAAAATAAACAGGAGAAATGTAAAGAGGAAGGAGAAATAGGAAACAGTTTGAAATGCTATTTTGATTAAATCTAATTTTATACATCGTATACAGATCTTCTAGCTTCGGTTACATGTTCACTCCTTTTTCCTGGGGATGTTTCTTTGGAAAAAAACCTGCAGTAATGTCTTTACAAAATGACAGATAACCATTACCAAAAACACAATTGTCATTGTATCTCATGGATGACATGTAATTTTCTTCTACAATGTTTGAATTTTCTCTTGATGTGTAGCATAAATGAAACAATTTCTAACTGTCTCAGTCTTGAGAGAGAATAATAATTATATTTAACAGATGAATTTCATGATTGCAATGGTATTAACAGAAACCAGGGTGCAAAAGCACTGCAAAAAAAAAAAACCCACAAACCCCTCTCCATTTATTACTTCACTCAAAGTTGTCTTTCATATCAGGAGAAATATGAAATGTATACCTAGGATTCTAGAATCCAAATTATTTCCAGCTAACTTGATATTATCCTTATCTTTTCGAAAAGTGATTTATTATTAGTATGAAAGAAGTCCAATACTTGGAATTCAGTCTGTTATTTTGTCACAAATAAAAGCATGCTTTGGAAGATCATTTAAACTTTGTTACCCATGATCTAACCTAGGCAGTTAATATGCAGACCTCAGGTTTCTGGCAGCTGAACTTTTAGTAAAGAAACATATCCTTTTCAAGCTATCTTAATCATCACATTCTTTCCTAATCTTTTTCCCCATAAAGATTTCATTCCAATCAACATTTCACTAAACTTGTCATTGCCTTTTTGGAGGACATGTTCAATTCACTCACAAATTAGGTTCCCATTTTTCCAGGTTCGTCTAGGTTGTTGCCTAATGAGTAGAAGTTGACAGAGGATTCTATTACTATAGTCTTTAATTAGGAAAACTCACTTTTTCTGCATGTCTTAGGGTTTAATATTGCCATTTGTTAATATAACATTTTGAGTACCTGTAATTGCAATAGGAATCATATAAAAATTAGGACTACAGAGTTCTTTGGCACCTGGTCTTGTAAAGGAGAGGTCAGTAAACTGTTGCAGTGCATAAACATGAGACTTAGTTGTGAAGCAGTGTGAGACAGGAACTAAGTGTGTGAGTGACACGCTCAAAAGGTTAGTCGAGTCTTGGGCAAGGCAGTGGATGAGAGAGAAAATAGATGTATTTTGAGAAGTAACTTATAATAACAATGAAAAATAAGGTTAAAATGTTCAGTGACAGTCTAGAATCAAGACCAGTCCTTACAAACAAGTGAACACAATAGGTCATGCTTTTTTGCTGCTGCAGAGACAAAGGAGATAATCTCTTCCTGCCTAGGATGAACAGAAAAAGATAAAATGGAAGCAAATTGCAGCAAAGAGATTAAATGTCTTTTTCTGGTGACTAACATGGTAGTAGAGTTAATGCCCTGGAATTAATTGTGGGAGGCTATATGACACTATAAATAGTGTCCATCATTAGAGGACCACAAGAAGAGGTTGGACAAACATATGTCATGAATGACCTATATGTCCTACCTCGGAGAAGGTAAATGTATTAACCAACTTCTTTTATCTTTTTAATTTTAATATACAGAAAAATCCTTGAAATTAGGTGATAAAAGATGTCAAGAAAGGGTTTATCCAATGCATGTGTTGAATTAATTGGGAAAATAACAGAAGGAACATTTTTTTTTGTTATTTTTTATTTCCTAACCAGCTACCATATCTCCAGACTAATCCAGAACTCTTTAAAGCAAAGGATTAGCATATTCCTTTTCCAAACAAAATAGTTTCCCCATAAGCTTCCTTAAAAATTCAGCACATTCAAACTGCTAAAGCCTTCCTGTTTAGCTTGTACAATAAGTGTCTGAAGCCATATATTTACTGTAGTGCAGGTTTCAATATTAGGAGAGAAAAGCAGAGTTAGCTGGTAGAGTTTAGCAGAGATTCACTGTGTGTGCTAGCATCTGTGTTGGATTTTTTTTGGTAAATGAGTCAGTAGAGTGACAACAAAGGCACCAGTTCTCTGAATTAAGAAAGTGTTTGAGAAAGGATGCTTAGATTTTATTTGGCAGTAGCAGTGTAAGTAATGCCATCTACTTACCTTAACAGATTCTGTGATACTAGAACCTCAACCAGGCTCTAAAAATTACTTAATATGAATAAAATATTTTTTTCCCTTGTGTAATGGATGAGCTATCTTAAAATAGCGCCATGTGAATAAACCCCTCTAGCTCAACAGCAAAATGCTCAAGTTGTCATCATGTTTCTGCATATGAGACATGACTGAATCAGTTCTACTCAATTCAACCGTAATAAAAAAATCCTAAGACTTGGGGATTTCAGTTATCCCCAAGAAGGGTACCCCAGCATATGCAGAAATATTCATTGTGGTAGTACACTCCAGGCTTGTTGAAAGGTGTAATTTTGGCTGTTGTCCTCCAATACAGTCCTAAAATCCTTTTCTCCAGGATGTGTGAAAACATAGTTCAAGTACCTAACGTATTGTGTAAAGTAAAAGAAAGGGACGTTATGCTATATAGTAGTATCTGGCAGCGGAACTGATTAGCACCAGTTGAGAGACTGGCCCATGCATTAAGAAAATAGATGAGAAAATAAGGTTACATTGTTCCTGCAAGAAACATGTCACTGAGCATGACCTAATATGGGTCATAGGTTCTTGGCTACTTGATTCTTTCATGAAAAATTATATATGGGTACTAGCTTTTTATAGTTGCTTATCAAAACATCTAAATTTACAAAAAGAACTGGATTTGACTCGATGAAAGAATTGTTTTGTAAGAGTGAGGGTAAATTAATTATTAATAATATATATTAATAATGAAATAGTTAATACAAGTTTAAATGCATGTTTTCCTAAGCTCAGTGAAAAATGATTGCTAGAGGTGCACCAAATTAAAGCACTGCAGAGATAACTGTGATGTCAGGCACTCTGCCTGTATAATCAGTGGAGATGGTGCCATCAAATCCTTGAGCTTCTTCCACCCCTAAATCTCCCTATATGCTGCCAGCCCCATGTAGCTGTGTGTTGTAGCACAAAGTGCTTTTATTTGGGGAATGCTGTACTATGAGACTTATGTGAGGGGAAATAACGTTGATATTCTGCTGGAGGGAAAAAGGAGATTTAGTTCTGTTTCCAAGGGATGGCAGAAAGTGCACCATTTTCCCTAAACTAATTTGATGCATAGGAGGCACAAGATGAATTTGCATTATGCAACAGAAGATTCTGTGGAATCTCCTTAGGTAGTGCCAACCTATGCAGGCTTGAGCTCTTATACTTGCGTTATGGAGTGCCTGGAAGAGACGTAAGCTTAGGTCTGAAAGTTATTGTAGCACAGGGCTGTGACTGAACTGCTGCAACTCTCTGTTCACCATTCTGGTGCTGTGTTGGATGCTGCTTGTTTCAGTTGCCACACTTTGTGTGACAAAGACCTGCTCATGGAGGTTCAATTTTCAAACACGGATTCAAGAGTAGATGGTAGCTGCTTTAATAGAGCCTTCCAGTGCTGTAGGGAACAAGGACACAAAATACACTGCTTCATGACAGGGTCATGATCATTTATAAACTGTTCTCTCAGGCATAACCATTTATTTTCTTCCGTATATAACACCCAATACAACAGGCTCTTGGTACATTAACTCTAGATGCTATATTAATGCAAATAGTAAATAAAGACATTGCATGAGCAATAGTCCTAATTAGTCTCTTAGCGAATATTTTGAGACCAAGATTACAGAGCAAATTTTTTTCTTTTTAACTGTCCAGCAAGTACAGATAGAACAGTTGAACAAAGAAGCAGCAAGTTGTTATCAGTAACTCTAGCTTAAAAGATTTAAGACCCAAGATCCCGCTCGTGAATGGTGAAGCCAAGGCCAGCTACTCCCATTTTTCAGTAAGTATTTCTGGTCAGATCTTAGTCAAAAAGAAGTCAGTTCAGTTTAAGTTTAGACCTATCTTGCTTCCATAGGTTCCCTGACTTCTACTCAATTTGTGGGAATTTTGATTTAGAGAACAGTCCAAGAACTAGATATCAACAGTTGATGAGAAAATGCTTCTCTGCTGCATAAAGGCATCATAACTTACACCCCCTCATTCTTCATTAATATGCAGTTAGACAATTTATATACCACTTTATTCATTTGCATATAAATTGCTGCTAATATACTGCATTCCCAGAGCAAAAATAAACCAGTGTGAAGAAAGGAAAAGCTACCACAAAATGCCTAGTATTTTTATATCTATAGCTGCTTCAGTGAATTATAACCCAACAGAGTCTAACTGTTACACTACTTCATTATGCAGAAATGCTGCAGTGATCATTTCCTCACTACAGTCAATGCCTTACATTTTGAAATAACAAAATATTTTCTGAAACAAAACCATTATTTCCTCTTTGGAAAGCAAGCAAATATTTTTGTAAAATATTCTAAATAAAAATTTAAAATCAGGTTATTATTTGTGTTACAATGTCACTCAAGCTCCAAACTATGGCAGTAAAGCTAACCCTACAGCAAAGTGATTCCACTCTGACCATGATCATGAATGCAAGGCTGCTCTTTTAATATGAATCTGCAAACTCTGCTTACATGTGACACAAGAGAGTATGTATATATCCTATTGTCAACAGGGATGACAATATTCCTTATGAAAATACAGTTTGGACACCTATACTTTGTGCCAGTTTGGTAAGTAAAGGAAACAAGTTTTCTACTAGCAAAAGACTAGCTTTGCTAGTACATCTGTGTTTAGAAAAAGATTTTTGATGTTCTAGTTTGGGACATTAACAGATAAACTCATTTGAGTCTTCCTGCAATGGCTTAAGAGGATGTTGTCTCATCTGATCATCCTGCAGAAGAGAAAGTGACCCCCCATTTCAACTATTGCAATGCAAGGTCAATATTCTTAGCTTAAACCACTTCTGAAGACAAATTTGAAATGGGGTGCAAAACAATGTTCTTTGTTTACTAGTAGTCATGTCCTGTGTATGAAGTGAGGTGTACAGAAAGGGGCAGTAACATGTAAAG
Source organism: Fulmarus glacialis (assembly GCF_000690835.1). Lineage (NCBI taxonomy): Eukaryota > Metazoa > Chordata > Aves > Procellariiformes > Procellariidae > Fulmarus > Fulmarus glacialis. The sequence goes on along the minus strand of NW_009194854.1, from coordinate 941 downwards.
TCATTGCAGCCAGGTTTGATAGACCTTTTAGTGAGGATATCCAATGTCACACAACATTTGGGGCATGAATTAAGTTTAGATCAGAATCAGGGACATCAGAACCTCCAGTTGGTACCTCAAATCCCCCTGTGGCCTGTTCCAGCTCTTGTGACATTCCACTGAAGCCAGAATCACAGTGGAATTTCTCTAGGTGTAATGAGGGGAACTTATCTATATTGAACCTTCAGAAATAAGAGATGAACAGTAAGAGCACCTATCGGAATTACCTGCAAAGAATTTTTTTTTTCACTCAGGAAAAGAATTGTAAATTGCATAGCATGTAGGAAGAAATAGCTTGATATGAAGTTGTAAGATGCAGTCAAAAGCACTAAATTTTAGTACAGAAGATGGATTTATTTTAGTAATTGCTTTTCAAATCCTTGTTTTGTTTTAAATTGTATTCCAGCTATGTGTTTGTGATCACAGTAAGCCCACTTGCCCTTCTGATAGAGGGCCTGATCAATTTAATGCCTTCAGGCAACATTATCAGCCAGCTGCTTTTTCTATCAGATGGTGGGCAGTATGATGTATTTTTTTAAAATCTGAGAATGAACTCTGAATTTCTGGTTCAATGGCAGGATATCATTTGGCCACAGTGAAAATCCATGTATTCTACAACAAATCTTTATTGATATGATGCTGTCTTAAATTAGAGAACACATTTCAGGATCCCTCAAAATAGTTGACACTTTACTCTTTGCTGGGTAAAAAAACTGGATGGCCAGGCCAGGCCTTAAGAGTTGTGGTGAATGGAGTTAAATCCAGTTGGCAGCTGGTCACAAGTGGTGTTCCCCAGGGCTTGGTACTGGGGCCAGTTCTGTTTAACACCTTTATAATGATCTGGATGCGGGGATCGAATGCATCCTCAGTAAGTTTGCAGACGATACCATGTTGGGCGGGAG
>NW_009194853.1:30419-40917 GCF_000690835.1 Fulmarus glacialis | reverse complement strand
GGTGGGGGTGGAGGGGGGGCGGGAATCACTACATTGTGATGAATCTTGGTACATGATACTACAGCACAACACTATGATTACTTGGCAAGCAGAACTGTATTTAGATTATTGTTGCAAATTACATCCATTAACCATCATGACCAGCCTAGATCCTAACATTCTCCAACATAAACTGCATTTAATTTCCTAATTCTTTATTACAATTAATATTAGATATTTGTATTTAGTCCACCATGCAGCCCAGATGTGACTACTGACACAGACAGAAATAGCCCAAAACCTGTCACATAGTACCAGTTTGAATTGTTACACATTTTGCCAAAAGCAAGATACTAGATAAGTCACTAGGAAAGGGGCAAACATTGTTCATAGCTGTTTTGGTTAGAATTTTTTTCCCAGTATCTAAAAGGATGAAACACAAAATATGCACTCTAGAGATTTCATTAGATGTGCAGAGAACAACCCCAAACCATACAGATGTAAAAGTTATGAGAGCGCTTTTCCTTTAGCTCCCTCTGTATCCCATGTCCTTGACTGAACTAAGCCAAATCCTTCCTCCAAGATTTCATATTAAACAAAAAGGTTTCATGCTAAACAACTTCAATTAAACAGCATTCAAAAAGATATATTCATGCTTAAGTAAGCTACTTCTACGTTCTTTCAACTTCTACAGCTCCTAGTAAGACAAACAGCACTGGGCTCCACTTAACTTTGTGCTGGGCGCCGATTTCACAGTGCTTCAAGCAAAAGCGGCAGAACCTGCACCACTACTTACTTTTTATAAAGCTAATTATGGGGCTTTTGTTGCTGCTCTCCCTTCAGGCCAAGCCAAGCCCCTCACTGCTTCTTTGAGGAAAGAATTGTTTTCTCTCACAGCAATGAAAGGGAAAGCCGTTGAAGGTGACTACATAAAGCACCTTTCATACAGGAAATCCTTATGATGAAAAGCTTTTGAGATGGGAGAGTACTTGGAGACAATATTATATATGTTCTCCTCCCTTTTACTACATACTCGCTGTGGCCAGTGGCACACTAGCGATTTGCAGCCCTGATGATTATTTTATGAAGCTGATCCTCGTCCTTTCTATCTCAGCAATCAATGGGCAGGTTTATGGTTGAGAAAGCTGTAGAATTTGAGAATAAACTAGCTGGATAGCTAGTTTGTCCAAACTTTACTACGCAGTGTCAGATGCAGCTCGGTTATGACCAGCACTACCCCAGCTGATGCTCTCTGGCACTTCTTTCAACAGACAATGGGAATTTATGAGGTATGGAGAGAGCTCAAAGGGACAGGTACTCTTCTCACTAATGTAAACCAGAAACAAGTAGAAGTCAGAGGACTTCAGCTAGAGCCAATAAAATGTGAAGCAAGTTTTAAAACAAGACCACATAATTTTACACTTTTCCAGCAACACTGTGATTCCTGTCATTGTTGTCTGAAAGGCAGCAGAATGGCAAGATGGTATTCCAACACAGGAATCCCCTCTTCTCAGGGGTGCAGCATCGTTCACTGCTTTCACCATTTCTGGACCTGAAAGGAGAGGGCACGTGGAATTCAAGAGGGTTGAAGCCTCTGTGTGTACTCTGCATTTCAAAGTGGTTCTGTACTCCACAAATGCAGAGCCTTGCATACAGAAGCCATTTTCTATGCTATTAACTACCTTAGAAAGTTTATAATGGTGTTACTATTGCAGAGTGCTTTGATTTAATTCTGAAGGAGGTACAATTTCAGGGTCGATGAAATGAATGTCTTTTAGCATGTTCCAGACAGCTAATTGGTATACATAAATTATTTAAATTATTACAGAGTTTTGGGGATATGAATTAAGTTTTCAGCAAAAGCAGATAAAAATGGGGAGGGGTCTGGAAGAAGAGATATATACGCTCAGCCACAAGTAGTCTATTGACATCATCGCACCCTGCTAGAGAACATACTAAGATTTTCAATCATTTATACATTAACCTGCAGCCAAACACTAGCTCCTTTTGTGCTGCATATACCCAATCTGCATAGCTGCCATGCCTCCCCCGAACTCTATTATGTTTCAATTCCACGAGAAAAGCCTGGATTATCGTCTTGCAGCTCAGTATAAGTGTAAAAACATATTTGACACCAACAGAATTTAAGAGCTTCTGTCTGAAAAGTATTATACATTGCAGGCTTTGCACAGATAAGATCCTTTTTATTTTTTACTGTTGCTTCTGAAAAACTGTTGATGCAAGGAAAAGAAATAGGCATGTAAATAGTGCTCTGAGAAAATTTAACTGGTGACCAATAAAATATTCAAACTGATAGTCATTACTAAAGTATTTTACTTCCAGAGTAGGATGAGAAGAAAATTGAAGTAAGCTCCATTCTGGCTTCATACAAGTAATTCCCTGAACACTTTTAGCAGGCAAAGAAGTTGCATTAAAAATTTGTATTCATTACCCAAACCTTACTGATGGGACCGACTTCATGGCAGGTCAGCCAGCAGGACGGTGCCCAGACAGGATTAAAACCCAGATCTTTTCAAGCCTCACCCTGAATTTCACCTATCAGACAGCAATTCAAGTTGTACGCCCCATTATGGTAGGTAAACACCATAAATAGCTGGAGCAGCTACCTTCTGCTAGTTTGTTTGGATTTCTAGATTTGATAAAAACTATTTTAGTATTCCCTCAGTGATAAGAATTCTTGTGCTACTCCAATGCCTGCTGCGCAGCAGGAAGTCACCACATTAGATACATGAAAGCAGACAGAACACAATATTGTACCATCAGTACATGCACTAAGTTACCTCCAAAACGCACCGTAGTAATATCAATGTATTGTTACAGGAGCTTCTAAGGCATACAAGCAATTGCCCAATTGAAAGGAAGGGAAAAATGACATCACCCTGCTGGGGTCTATGTGTCGCAAAACCTGAAGGCATCTGAAGTAGCTGAGAGAGCTGGAAGGATCAACAGAGATACCTGAATTCCTTCCAAACAAAACTGGCTGACATTTCCACCCCTTCAAGAAATATTCTGAAGTTTTCTCCAAAACCAAGTCTGCCCAAAGGAGTTTTGCAAGAGGACATTTAGACAGATTTAGTGTCACAAAATGGCTTTCTTAGAAAGCTTGCCCTTGTGCTGGTGCTCTCCATCCACTCCAGCAACCACTTCCTCATCATCTTCACCAGTCAAAGGATGGCTGCATTCAGGCGTAGTTCAAAACTCAGACATCCGTTCTAACCCCCTGCAATGTGACAAGCTCTCACTTCAAGGAAATGAAACCTCTCAGCATCCAGATAGACTTAGCTTTTCATTTAAAACATCTTCAACTTAGGTCTCTAACTTGCCAATACATTTTAATTAAATTTATTGGCACAGATGTGCTTCACAGAAGATTGTATCTACCCCCTGAAGATTAGTAGATAAGGACAATTAGAGGTTAGACTGGATCCTTCACATCTGTTGACACTATGCAACTTTGCTGCTGTGAATCATTTGAAAGGAAAAAAAAAAAAAAAAAAAATCTTCCTGCGAAAATGAAATCCTTCCAGATTATACTTAAAAACTCTGCTTTAACGTTCAGGAGGTTGGGTTTTTCTGATTACATTGTTTTGGAAACACTCTCCCTGCTAAACAAAGTAACCTGCATGGGACTGATGCACAATCCTGCCTGAATCCCTGCCCTGGTTTCAGCTGAGACAGAATTCATTTTCTTCCTAGTAGCTGGTATAGTGCTGTGTTTTGGCTTTAGTATGAGAAGAATGGTGATAACACACTGATGTTTTAGTTGTTGCTGAGCAATGCTTACGCTAGTCAAGGACTTTTCAGCTTCCCATGCTCTACCAGGTGCACAAGAAGCTGGGAGGGAGCACAGCCAGGACAGCTGACCCAAACTGGCCAATGGGCTATTCCATACCATATGACGTCATGCTCAGTATATAAGCTAGAGGTAGTTGGCCGGGGGGCAACGATTGCTGCTTGGGGACTGGCTGGGAATCGGTCAGCAAGTGGTGAGCAATTGCATTGTGCGTCACTTGCTTTGTATGTTCTTTTATTAATTATTATTATTATTACTGCTATTTTACTTCAATTATTAAACTGTTCTTATCTCAACCCATGAGTTTTCTCACTTTTACTCTCCTGATTCTCTCCCCCATCCCACCAGAGGGGGGGGGAGTGAGCAAGCGCTGTGTAGTGTTTAGTTGCTGGCTAGGGTAAACCACGACAATTCCCTATCATCCAATGGCTCTTCCATCCCAAAATACATCAGAGAACGGTCCTGAAGAGGAAGAGACAATAAACAGTGACAGAACAGAAGACCAGGCTCATCAAGTGTACTCAATCTGACCTGTACCGATCAATCACAGACACTATAACATCTGCCGAGCAGCCCGACACCCGGTTCAGTAGCATGGGGGAATCTCTAACTTCCTTAGCCAACACTTCCACAGGATATAAATTAAGAATAGTTTTGACAGCCTCTCAGAAATAAGCTTTGCACAAGGACAAACTCATCTTCAATGATGCTGCCATTCAGTTTAGAAAATGCTGTGCGTATATTTTTCTTAACCCACACTAGCTTTTCCTTAAAAAAAGCACCTGTTTTGCAGGCACTACATGCACCAAAGTCCTTTCTCCACACTGACTGCATTTACCCCTACTGCAATTTGATGCAATGTGGATCCACAGGTACAAGTGCATCACATGGCATCAAATCTTGCCTCATGCATGCTGTGTTTCTGGAGAGGCTACCTGGAGCTTGCTATTTTGCAAGGTGGATTTGATGCAGCATGTTACAGTCCACAGTCTCTCTTGCAGCTCTAGAGAAAATACGTAGAGCACAAAATCCTCCTCTTTAGAAATATGCTAGAACAGCTTATCATCTATGTGTTTTATCTTTAAAAAAAAATGAAGCCAAACAAAAATCCTTGCAATGAAACTGAGGATATCCATCAAGTTTTATGCAATGCTATTTAATTTCTTTTGAAATAGTCTACAGAATATTAACCTCTTCTAACATCCTTCTACCCAGCAGATGGATTTAGGGAGGGAGCCTGAAGGGAAGAGACAAGACGGAAGGGAAGCTACATAAATAGGTACAAAACTCATGTACTATTGCATCTTTATATACATGGGGGAATTAATAGAAGCACAGAAATCATGGAATTATGGTATGTGATATGTTAAAAGTTTTGCTGTGATATATTGGTATATTCTTTTTGCATGCTTACCATGTTTTTTAAAAAAGGCCCAAGTAGTCCCCTTTGAAGTTATGCTTAGTAAAATAACTAATTAAGATAGTTATCTAGCTGATTCATCACTATTGCAAAGGCTTGCACCTTTCAAACCATTAACAAACTTCTAAGTCAGCTCAACACCCAAGTTCTTCAAACACTAATGCATAAAGCACAATAAGCACTTCTATTTCACAGAGTAGTTTACTTTTTATCTCCATGTCCAGCACTCTGTCTATCCCACCGAAAACACATCCCTTTCTTCTCTCGGCTATCTGCCGCAGAATTTCATGGACAGCACTTCTATACTTTCAGTCATGCTTACTCCTCCAAAACACTTACATGCAGTCTGCTGTGCTTGAGTTTTCTGTTGATGGCTCATATATTGATTTATTAAAACATGTGGTTTGTGCTTTCAAAAGGAGGTTGTTGCTGCTCTGTTTTTCTATATCTTTCACCACTACACCCTGGTGCACCCTCTTCACCAGAGTATGAATGAAAATCAAAATAGCATTTCTTAGCCTCTGTGCTGCCGCAGGTAAGTATTATGCAAATCTACTTTTTTTGTGCAATGCTTTCTGTTGAAAAAGGGTCTGGTGATGCTGAGATGCTTTCTGAAGAAGGAAGGCTTGCTGTGCTTCATGTGGAATGACTATCACACAAACGGACTAAAAATAAAATCCGTATCTATTCAATCAGAACTGTTAAAGCTGAAGAGGAAACACAAACACAGAATACATCCTAAGGGATGACTGACTAAATTACACCCCTGCGATAGTCCCACAAAATGTTATTGATCTCAGACTGAATGCTTGCATAGCTGATTACTTAGGCAGGAATTGTAAAACACAGGTGGTGTATTTTTGTCTCATAAAAGAGGAGGAAGGGCATTCTCCATCTTCTCGGTATTACAGCTTTCCTGAAATTACCTGTTAGTAATTTGGGATGGACAGTGCGGACCCACAAACAGAGTCCCGCATGAAAAATGCATGGACTAGAACTAAGAAGCCATAGAGTGATGCAGTTCTTTAAGAGCTATACCAGCAATTAAAGATGACTTGGGGGTGTGTGTGTGTGTGTGCTAGCCAAAGAAAACAGAATGAGCCAGCACCCCCTGCTTTCAACCTTCTAGCATTAGTATCGCACTGTAATCAACACAAACAAGGGGTCTGGACCAGCACTGCCATGCGATGCCTGTGGGGAGGTGCCACTGCACCACCTCTTTGCACTGCACAGAAAGAGAAGGGGAAGAACAGAACAGTATCTCAGCCAGAGTCTTTAAAAGACAATCCAAAACACAGGGCTGTGTGAGATGTCTCCCATCATATTCTCATCCTGTTTTCCATGCTAGCTTCCCAGGACTGGTGATCGCTGTCTTTTCCCTACCTTCAGGAAACTGGGAGACCAAAGGTAGGACCTTCTATTTTGCCCTGGAAGGGACAAACAGCTATAGGAGAGGGAAGGATTACAGGACCACATAATTTTTTCGTCTTTCACTTCAGTTCTCGGGAAATACTGGAACAACCAATGATGTACGCTTACAAGCATGGGTCACTGAATTATCAAAATTGCAATAGAATAAAACTGAATTGATATAACGCATCCTTGTGCAGAGGAGAGAAACAGAGAATGCACGACATCTTCATCTGAGTAATACTTTCTGGTCCTGTCTCACATATCATTCTCTGGAAGCTGGGGAAAAGAATAGTCTACAAAACTTCCATGAGGTAGATGGAAACTGGCTGGATAGCTATTCAGAGGGCAGCGCCCAGTGGTTCAGCATCAAAACAACAGGAGGGATCAAGCGGCACTCCACTGAGATCTTTCCTGGGTCTAGTCATGGTCAATATATTTACTACCAAGTTGGATGATCAAACAGAACAGGTATCATCACGTTGGAAAGGACTGCAGGAGATCTTCACAAATTTGAGAAAAAGCCTGAAGGTAACTAGATGGAATTCGGTAAAGACAAATGCAAAGGGCTGCAAGTTCAACAACAGAATAAACCACACAAATACAGCTGGCCAGGCTGGAGATTTGCGCGTTACTGTGGGTCTGAAGCTGAACATAAATGACTGGTCTCATGTTGCTGCGAAGACGACAAGCACTTCACCAGAAGTACAAACAGGAATACACTTTGCCAGCCATGTGAAATAATCTCTCTGCTGTGCTCAGCGGCAGTTAGGTCACAGCTTCAAGACAGACGTGCATTAACAACAAATACTTCAGGTAAGAGCAATGAAAATGATCAGAGGCTAAATCATGTAAGGAACAAGGAAAGACCAAAAGAATTAAGAGTTATTTAGACTAGCGAAGAGGAACCTGAAAGAACATAACACTCTTTACAAGGCTTGTAGAAAGGTAAAAGAAATCATCTGTTCTCCATGTCCGTTGGTGGACTGAAGACAAAATAATGCTTGTAATGAGTCTCTGATGCTGACGCAGACAGGTACAACCTGCTTTGAGACAGGAGGATGGACTAGGAGACCTCTTCACCTTCCACATCTATTTTCCTATAATTTTATGAAGCATTTAAGTACTTTTCCCATAAGAGCTTTTTTCCCCAAAACAATAGTTAAGCCAGAGCAGTATAATGCCTCAAACAGACTTTCAGGATTGTACCTGTGCAAGTTATGAGGTGCTTGTGGGATACTTGTACCTACTGATGCTAACCTTGAATTTGGAAAGTAAATGCTTTTAAGTAACTGAATTAATTGTTATATCTCACTCAAGGAATTTGTTAGATAACGACTACGAAAGTTTCAAAGTTTCAGCATTATTGAATATCCCTGAAAAAGATGTTTTTACTGAATTGCTGAATGTTTTACTGAATGTTAACTGTTTTCTAACCAGTTCTTTGCATAGATTAGTACGGAAGGAAGAAGCTGCTAGTCTCTAATTCAGGATCAGTACCACAGTTCATTGTTTCACTCTCCCTTCCGTTTTAGAAAAGATAGAAAATGCAATACCGTCACTTGAGAATTGGGAAAATATTATTTTGTCTGTAGGAATGTTACAGTTTTTGGCAATAGCTTTAATAACCTTTTTTATAAAGATCAATATCTGCTGATTTGGTTTAGGAGACATGATAATCTGCCACTTTCCACTTCTGAAGACTTAACTCTCTCCTCTAGAGTGACAGACAGATAATGGGAGCATTAATAGAGCTAGAAAAGGGGTATTGCATTAATTCTACCTCTGAATAATAAATAATCAAATAAAAACAAGCTCCTGGTTGCTTAAGCAGGAAGGCACTAATCAAAGTAAGCAAGGAGACACTAAACACTTGCAGGGAAGTCTCTGGACCAGACTATGTGCTGAAGACAAAGTAAATGTTCAAGAAAGTCTACATGGGAAAGATGACCAGCTAGCAACTTTGACGTTACCTTTTTTATATGCAGTTTGTATTAGTCTTGCTTGAACTCAGAAATTCAAGTAAGCAAAAAGAGTAGGTTTTAGTACTAAGTTGGGAGGGTGGGATTGCCCCAGGGCAGAGAGACTAAAAGAACAGAACTTCAGGTCCAGTCACAAGTTCTGTAAAGCAGTGACATTTATAACCTTTTGATAAAAAAGCAGAGGGACATTAACATGATGAAGTGCAAAACACAGGGTAGCATTTCAGATGAACAGAGCCAGTCAACACAGCTTTGCTCCTTGAAGGGCTGTACCCAACTGCCACATGGACACTGGGTTTGAGAGCTCCACAACCCTGACTGCACTGCAAGGGTGCTGAGGGACAAAACCCTACAAGAGTGCAAAAGGAGGCAGAACAGCAGCTGCAGTAGCAATGGAAACAGTGTATGTATCTAGATTAAATCTGAAAGCCAGGGAAGTGTGACATGAAGAGCAGCGGTAATTTGATAAGCCACAAGAAAAATAAAAATTGGTATGCATATGCACACACACGTGGCAGTTTTACAGAGACACAAGAGCACACAGGACAAAGAGCTGTGAAACATGGGAAGCTTTACTACAACATGAACATAACTGAATAAGAAATTGCTATTTCAAGAGAAATGTTAGCAGCAGAGCAACTATGATAAACATCAAAGTATAAACAGCAGAGTAGTGCAATATACTTTGGTAAACACACAGCCATGGAGTGTTACAGCTACTCCCTGAATCACTCCATAGATCCAGCGGGTTGAGGCAGAATCTCTGCTGCTAAAGGCTTGAATTGTCTGTCTGAAAGAGTGCCGGACGCTAAAAGCTTCAGTGTTAAGACAGCAACGGCATGAACAACTCAAATTAAGTTCCTTGGGGAGTGGAATGACTGCAGTTAATCCACAATGACAAAATCTCTCCCACTCCTTAGCAGAGCTGAAGCTGAGAGAAAAGCCACAGAACATCAAAAGCGGCTGTCAGAAGCTAATCTAGAGAGACTCCTTAAGCACTAGCAAATGTCACCAGGTCTGGGAAATCAGAAGATGATGTGCAGCAAACAAAATTCACTTCATCCCCAATTGGGAGCCAACAGCTCAGGCTGTATCAAGGCTACCCATCTTTGGGAGCTTCTGCAACAGACTGTACAATGAAGTCTAGGGGCCATCTAATTACATGAGAGAGGAAATCCTGAAAGCTGAAAGTGCTGCAACAAGTTCAGAGATTTCATTAAAGGAAACCTGTAATAATTACTTGGAATAACTTCAAAAAAGCTAAATAGAAATAAATTGCAAATGCATATAATGCACTTCCCCAGATTTACATGGACAAAACCCTATGCAAGGAGAGCACAGACAAGATATCAAAAAACAGGAACCCTCAAGTTAACTTTGCACAATCCTAGTTCTGTCTCCTCATGGGTATAGATTATGCAATGTTGTTTCACCATATGGACATGAATAATATCCTCATGAAGCAAGACCAAGCTCAGAAGTATTAAGACTACGCAGTAGCAATAGTTCAGGCATTTATCTTCTGGCTGCTTCCCTCTGTAATGTGGGACTTTGTCTTGCAAGTTACCAATGCGTCCAAATGAGCTGAATATTTGAAAGTGTGGTACACCTACGTAAACATGGACATATGAACACAACGTTACCATGATACACCCCTGGCCAAAAAAAACCCCCGTGAGGTTCTGAAATTGATAATCCACACAGGTTTGTTGTTTGTTTGGGTTTTTTAAAATATATTTTTACTGCCATATCTCAGAGCCAGGGTCTCACTGTTTGCAGCTGAACAGTAAACAACTGCATAAACTCACTGAGACCAATATCCCATGAAAAACCTGAGATCTAGTGAGATGCTGGGATTTAACAGCTGCAGTAAGAACTGTAGCCCAAAATGTT
>NW_009194853.1:29988-30405 GCF_000690835.1 Fulmarus glacialis | reverse complement strand
TCCCTACCCTCTCGTGAACAGGAAAAACCAGTAATTTTGCACAGAGTCATGAAGACATGGGCCTGCTTACGTACACCACCACAGCTTATGCACAGCTTGGGGGCTAAAAACATTCAAATTCAAACTGCTGTAAGACATGGAAGTGGATGGGGCTGAGAGGAAAGGGGGGAAGGCTACAGGTTGGAGCGGCAGAAAGCAAACACATGGTTTCTACCTTGGATGGCAAAAAAAAAATCTGTACAAGGGTCAGAATAATTGGAAAGAAATCACTGGGAAGGATGTAAAGAAATTGTTCATTCAGCTATAATACAGCTGATGCAGCATTAATGGGCTCAGACCAGCATTTTCAGTGCCTAATACCTCATAGCTGAGTACCTTCACAGGGGATACCCTGGAGAAGAAAGAGATTCCAGTTTT
>NW_009194853.1:569-29975 GCF_000690835.1 Fulmarus glacialis | reverse complement strand
TTCCCTCTCTCTAAAGTGGGTCTGAAGTTCCCATCTGAAGCTAGAGGAAAGAACATGCTCTCACAAGAGCTTTTATATAAGAATATCTCTATTCCACATTGGGATTAATCAATACCTTATTAAGTGATGAGAGCAAGCCAGAATATACATCTCACTGCAGGTTGGCTAGTATCCGTAGCAGCTCGGCAATAAGCATCTTTGTAGAGCTGGGCTTAGGGAGGCAGAGCAGGAACCCTGGTCTGCCCCTTGTGCAGAACTGATCTCCTTTTCAGAGGCTTTAACCTGTATGTACTCATGAATCACATCAGTATCAGGTATGATTTGTCTTAGACTATTCCCAGCCCCAGCACTTGCAGCCATACCACAGGCAATAATCATACAATTCGAGGTGACCGGATTAGAAATCTTACCTCTTTGTGGTTACTTAGGATCTGAACTCAGGCAGAGTTCCTGCTTCAGGATTCAGCTGCTTTTGTTCTGAGCTCAGCTGCTGACAAGTAAAGGCACTATGAGGAACAAGCTTCTAGGTCTGAGGTCTGGATTACCTTAAGGGTTACTTAATAAAACAGTAAATGTCTATCTCCTTTCTCCATATAATGTCATGTGCTGGACACACCACAGGAAAACACCTGCACTGAGAAAGACCTGGAAGCACTTACTCTAGTAAGGTTACAGGGAACTGGCTTTAAGACCCCATCTCCATTGGCAATCATATTAAAACTCCTCCTCCCGGTGGCAACTGAAATCTATCGATTGGCACTACATTTTTGACATACTATTGAATTATGTAGACACATACAGTGACAACCTCTGAACCATCTGAGATAGCTGACTTGTAAATTTAATTGTTCGATCAAGAAAAATATTTGAGCATCTGCTTCTAATCGTCTGTCATAAAATACGTGACTACAACAAAGGAAAGCGGGCTTTCCTGCGTTGAAAAGCTAAATCCCTGACAATATACTTGATGGTGTATTTTACTCTATTTATTTTCAGGGTTTTGTACCCTGCCATAGATATTACTGAATCAATACTGAACTAGTCCAAAAGCACAATTCATATTTACTCTCGATCGCTCTAATTTGAAGAAATATGATTTATGAATGCTTCCAGGGTATCTGGAGGATGGATGGATGTTCAGCAAAGAAGTTAAGTTAAAGCCAAACTCATGAAACAAATGTACAGCCAGAATTTACTTTCACTTTACAGAGAAGGTTTTTGGTCTCCAACCGAAAGTTAGTACAAGATGTCACTGGATGTTTCCCCAAATGACATGTAATACATCTAATTGTTTGTGGATGCATTGTTGCTCTTAAGAAAACTGATTTTCAACTCTTAGCCCACCCTTTTGGATGTGTTGTGTGTAGCTCTTAGGAGCTGGGAACTAACCTAACGAGGCTGCAGCAGCTCTCTGTCAAAATACAGAATAGCATCAAGGACCAAGCCAACAAAGATGAAACCCCAAAAGATAGAACAGTGAGAGAGAAGCATAAAGCAACAAGTCATCAACATTTCTATATCTATTAGGGTCACAAAAAATTGCCCCATGCTTTGCTGAACTTTCCTCTTTAGTTAAGCAAATTTTGCCTCTTAACTGTATCTAGACGCTACCCTCCCCCTCCCCCCAGTTTTAAGCAAATGGGAACATTTTGATGAAGAGTTCGGAAAACACAAACAGTGCAACTGGCAAAGGTCTGATCTTACTGGAGCTCTTCTGTTTGGCTGAGTTTTAGGGGATCATTTCACATTGACTTGCTTCCCCTGCATTTCAGGTGGAACAAAAGAAATCAGAAAAAAAAAAAAAAGATTCTTTCCTATCGGTTTAATATTTTGTTAAAAAATGCTCAACAGTTTTAGGTTGTGCTCGGAGATTAAAACTGCCATTAATGTCTCTGGGTTTGGTTTCCAGTCAATCACCTGAATGAACTAATAGCAAGAACGGGACCTCACCTCTGGAGTATAACTAACAGAGAAGGTGGAACTGAGCAAACATGCATTCAGCTGCAGCACATTCTAAAATTTCACATTTTCCAAATTACTGTCTACACTATTTCCCTCTCCATAATTATTGCTTCTTACGTTAGACTAATGCAGAATCAGCACTCAGGTTTTGTTTTTCTTTAAACAGGACAAAGGAACACTGTTTAAGTAAGCCTGTTCCATCTACAGGAGAGAGAGTAATTCTAGTTCTGAAAAGGAGTAAGAATATAGCCAATTTCAGTGTCTCATTTTAGTGTTATTACACACAGCCATGTGAAAGCACATGGAATTTCCAGATGTTTATAAATAAAAAGCAGTGATCATTTCTAGTGAATATAAAGATGTTAGAAATATTTATGTTGCAGTATAAGCACCCACTGTACCTTTCCTATCACTGCCTCCTAGCACATCAAAGAAAACAGTTTAATGCCACCTTTAAAGATTTCCAAGTGATTGAAATCTGCATTGCACTACATTAATGACCACCTGCATTACATTAATGTTACTATTTATACATATAAGTAATTCTTAGCACAGGTACAGAGTCAGAAGGGAAAAACACAAGCTCATATAATTTAATAAGTACCAAATAAATATAACTTGGTCTCCAAATGAACTATTTTGCAGCCAGAAAAACAGAATTCCAACAAAAATTATCCAAAGCTAAAAAGGTTTACAGTATCATGCTCCTATACACTGTCAGGTAATCCATCAGCAATCAAGAACTATGTGTATCAGTAATTCTGACAGTGTTCCCTTACAAAGAGTTAAAAGAAAACGCTATAATCTTCTACACTTGCATGGATTGTGATTATTGACTGATGACCGCAAACAAAACATGGCCAGAGCTGTTCAGTGAATATAGGTTGGGACTATTTGCTCACTTTTGCTCGTTTTGTCTTTGAACAGACAACTTTCTCACCTGTCACATTATTTGACTTTGCTGGGGAAACACCTGGGAGACTCTTCTGGGGAAAGCAATTGCTTTGAAAAGAGCAGACACTGGAATTACAGTAATTAGATCTAGACAGAAGGTATAAAAATGTTCTTGCAGTTGAACAAGTAGCAATGCAATTGCCTCAACTTTTGGCTTGACAGCTTACTTTTAAGGTGAGGACTTCTGTTGCCATTATTTGAAATTAGTTGTCATTGTCAGATATCTTAATTTATTTGTAATTATATAATTGAACTCCAGTGACATTCTAGGAGTAAACTAAAAGCTCCCATGATATTCATTTTGTAATAAGGAATATCACCATTCAACGTGCCAATTTACATCCTCTCTTAGTTTAAATAAAATAACTCTTTTATTGAGGTCAGTTTTCATATTTGTTCCTAATCCTGCAGGAGGATTTCTAGGATTATGTGACAGCACTGGTTTTACAGTAGCAAGGTTAAAATTCCATCTACTTTTCTTGCTTTTAACATCATCCAGTAAAACATATTTAATACATAAATTTCCTCTACTTTTATTCAATCTTTCATCAGCCTTAGCTAACACATATTTTAAAGATAATAGCCAAATAAAGTAACACAGGTGTTTATGCTAATATTTTATCATTGCTATTTCCTTTGCTAGATAAACTTGGCACAGTTAGTGAGCAAAGCAAGAATACAGTCAGTGACTTGGGGGTCCCTTTATTTTAAAAAAAAAAACAAACAAAACAACAAACCAAAAAAAACAACCTTACTTGCTTCATCAAGAAGTTATTTTCTTGCCAAATTCAGTGATACTTACATCCCTTTATGAATAGATAATACGATCACCAAAGCTCACTGAATTGTAAACACACACATGCTTTACTCAGCCAGGAAAACCTTTAAGAAAAATAAGTTCATTAAATTGGTAGGATGAAGAGAGACCAAATCTTCCAGTTCAATACATGAAAACAAAAATATTTCTCCCTAGGTTATTTTGCTTCTGGTTACTTCGCTGAAGTGTCTGGAATAGCAAATACAGAGAAGTTTTGTTTTATTCACATTCATTCCATCATGTTTTTAATCTGCAAACGTCACAACAGAATTGTTTTAGGTAGCCATATGAAATCATGCACCTAGTTATCAGCTGTGCTTCTATTATCCCAAGAGAGACTTTCCTTTTTCCAGGTTGGTACTAATTTATTTTCAAGAGAGAAAAAGAATTAACAGTAAGAAAAATGAATTAAGAAAATTAGATAAAATAATATACAAGGCAAAAAAAAAAAAAAAGAAATCACAGCTTCAGATTCTCTCTGGCTATGGTAATATACCAAAGGCAAACAAAAGTCCTCAATAAAGCATAAAGCATAATTCCCTCTTTGCAGCCTGTATGATTCTTAATAAAGATGAAGACAATATTGAGAATCAGTGCACTGACAGACAATGCTTTCCTTCCACAGCCTATCTGCTACTTACAGTGGCTTTACTGAAACAGATTTAAACAAAAGTAAACAAGAGCTGGAAAACTTGGAAGTTCTCTTACCATCTGACAAGTCAATTAGCCCGAGGTAGTGCAAAAGTTTCAGAGAGGAGCACACCACCACCACAATCCCTAAAGTCTGGAGTCCCTCTGACTCGCCTTTAGTCCACATCCTTTAAGGCACCACACAGATACCTACTGGTGTGCCGGCAAACAACCAGCAGACATCTAAAGCTGAGAAATCCTGTTTGAAGCTTTTCTTCCTGCAGCTCAGCTAAGTGTACAGCACATTCCCCTCTCCCCCTCTCTCTCTCGTTCTCACACTCCCTCTGTTTCTCAACCTCTCCCCCCAGTTCTAGTTCTCCTCTTCCCCCCTCTCTCTCGCTTGCTTTTTTCCCTTTCTTTTTTTTTTCTCCCCAAACATGCAAGCAATTTCTGCATTTAACAGTAATCTATGGTTTTATTTTCTTTCACTTCAGGGTAATTCTCTCAAGAGTTTACTCTGCTCCTGAACAACTCGGCACTGTGCTGCTAACCTCAGCAACATCTCACACTTTTTTTTTTTGTTTTGAAATATCTGTGATACTAGTCAATTTTTGCATTTGGGATTTTCTCAGTAATCCTGCCAATGCAGATGCTTTTTGTCAATGCCTCTTCTGTACTGCATAAAAGAATATAGCACATTGTAGGAGAGGAAAGGAAAGGTTTTTCCCTTTCCTAATTCCTCCCCGCTCCCCAACATGCTGGGATATACATAAACACACTTCCTACATACACGTGTACACCTATATAGAGCCCAGGACCTACACAGCAATTCTGTTTGTAAGCCACAGCTCCAAACTCTGTTCCTCTGGGTTAGCTGCTGGACAGCAAAGAGTGCATTTCGCTGGTGTGTAACGCATACCCAGACATCGGTGTGGACCAGGGCTGGCCTGGAACAAGCGTCCTTTGCAGGCAGCTAAGGAAGACAGACAGAAACACTTTACACTTGTTCGTCTTTGCAATATTTCATCAGGCTGCTGGCATGGGGTAGCACTGCGGGTTGCTCTCAAGTTAAGTCAATTATGTATTTCTCCATTATCACCACAGATGAGTAAACACTTGGCAGGTTGAGTGTTTTATCAGGATGGCAGGTGCAAGATTGCAACACCAGTAAAGGCAGGATTTTTCAAGCATGCTGTTAGTGGAAGATGCTGGTACGCCCCACGTGGGACGTTCAGGAGAACAGAGATAGCCAATGCCTTTTATTTTACGGGACTCAGAGGCTGTCATTTTCTGTTCCCACACTCCCACCCCCCTGCAGGCAAGCAGTAGGCTCCCTTTTCGACAGTCCCAGATGAGCAGTGCAGGCTGGCTTCCACCCCGCCACACTGTTCCCATAACCTCTTCTGATGCTGCCTCTGCCTTAATCTGCTGCTGAACAATAACATCAGGTGCAGAACCTCAAAGGAATTTTGTATATAACATTAACTAAGTAATGCACTTGAATTGCTTAGAGATGTTCATATTAAAGCCAGGCTGGAGGTGCAGAGTATTCATATATACTTGAGTGATCAAGTCAACAAGTAATGAACACTTTAATTTAATTTGAGCTTTGTTTCTGTATGCAAGTGGCCAAGGAAGAGATCACACTTGCAAATGTGTTATTCATGAGGGTTCTCTGTCATTGGCATCTACCTATCCAGAGCTCAATGGCATGATATCAAAGCCACTTCTATTGATGAATCCTTTAGACCAAAGGATTTTTTTTTTGTACTCTGTAGCATCTGCCACATTAGGTTTTCATTGCCCTAGCTGTATGACTGCTTATGGTGCCACATTATGGTTCATATTTCCCACATTAACACATTCAGCTTTAAAACTATCAAGGAACTGAAATCACTGCACTGTCAAATCTCTCCCAGACAAGCAGAGGAGAATTTGAAGGAGAAACATGTGATAAACAGACCTCAAAACATTTAGATAATTTCTTGGTTTATCATGTCCTGTTTCTATTAAAAAAACCAAACACTATACCACAAAAAAAAAACCCCAACCAACCAACCAACCAACAAAACTCCACCACATAAAATTTGGCCAGGCGTATTTACCACAAAAATAACCATATTCCTTCCTGTCTATAGAAGAGATGTTTGACAGATTTACTGGCTGCTTGGTAGACTTTGCACTGTTTTCTCAGACCCCCAAGTTAACTGATCTTAAAGAGTGCACAGAATGAAAGAGCGCACCTTACTCACCCACTCATTCCCAGGCACGTTGTTTACTTACAGATAACATCTAATCACAAAGTTTCTTCCCAGCAATTCCCTCCTGAATCTACTAATTACTAAAAACTAAAAAATGATGATGTGATGAGCAATGAAACTCAAAAAGCCTGGCTTCCTACAGGTATGTCTTGCAATTCTAGAGTTCTCCCACCACAATGTCCCATCTCTGCACCTTCTAAAGCCCTGCAGCAGCACCTTAGCAAGAGGCATGGGGAAGAGCAGAACTGGTAGTTCCATTGTTTGTGTTACTGCAATTTATGCCAAGTCTAACATTTTTTATTCTTTAGGTGTTCCTGATACAAGCAACTGCAAAAAAGCATTTGGTTTCAGTTTCCTAGAGTTCTTGTTGCATGAAGACCTCACGTGTGCCAGAAGCTCAGAATCTATTAGACAGTATATTTAATGCTGTCAAAGCCAAGTAACAATTTTTGTGAGGTTGACTCTATTTTTAAACAGGCTTGGAGGGAATGCTGAACTGAAGGAGTATTTTTCCATTCAGGACCTTCAGTCTGGTGTGGGATAACCTTGAAGCCAGCAGTTCTTCCTGGATGCTGTTTCTTCTCCTTCATTTCCCAAAACTACCCTCCTTCCAGGCATTTGGCTCATTCTTCACCTGCTTGTTACTGCCCCAAGAACCAGGATTCCTTATGTTAGGGATGTGTTGGTGTCGTGTTGTGCTAACTTTTTACGGAAATTGCTGCTAGTTGCCTGACAGGCAGAGCACCATGTCCCTCCATCCAGCCAGCTTGGAAGCCACTACTGACCTACCGTTATGGTGTACAGTTAATTAAAACAAATCAGCTTTCTGCTGCTATTTAAATATGCAAATCAGCAGGAGTGACTGACTAGAGCATTGGCTATGGGTGCCTTATGGAAGGCAAATCCTATGGGCCCAAAATACTCATCTGTGTTTTCCCCACTGTAAGAACTAATTTAAGTAGAAGATAGCATCTTTCCTCAAAAGCTTACCTCCCAGCTTGGCCCGTTAGTTACAGCAACACTCATTCTTTACTGTAGTATTGAGCTAATGAGAGAAATTGGTTCTGTGAT
The DNA here is from genome assembly GCF_000690835.1 of Fulmarus glacialis. Lineage (NCBI taxonomy): Eukaryota > Metazoa > Chordata > Aves > Procellariiformes > Procellariidae > Fulmarus > Fulmarus glacialis. The sequence continues at coordinate 22,280 of NW_009194853.1, read as the reverse complement.
TTAAACCAAAGAAAGGCTACTCAGTTTAACTCTCCAATAGAAATCTGCACAGAAATAGAGGATCATCAACTCTTAACAAGAGGCACAAATATTAATCAAGCGTTTATTAGGTATTTTATTTGACTCATTCCTGGAGCAATGAGGAAAAACCCAAACTAAACCAATGCTAAATAAACACTGGGATTCAAAAGTTTTGATTTCAACAGAATAAATATTCTACAGTCTAAAAACATTCTGCAGATCTGCAGCAGCTTTTGGATCAATGCTTCCCAGACATTCATAAATCTGCTGCAAAATACATAGCGTTATCCTCAGAGAGAGTGGCTCACGGGACTAAATGATTTTCACTAGAATCACACATAAAATAAATAGCACAAACTAGAGTGCCTGGTTTTCTACCATAGCCGCTGAACAACAGATTTTGTAGAACAGTAACTGGAAGAACATCTTTCTAGTTACACACCAACAAGGTTAAGCTCACCAGTGAAGCAGTAAACTTTATTTTTGCCAAATCCTAAAAAAGAGGAATGTAAACAGCCAAACATTTAAAATACCAGATGTCTTGGTAATAGAGATAGACATTCTTGCTAACGCCTAGTGTACATCTCTCTCGTATGCAGCAAAATGCCTCAATTAACTGTGAAAAAGGTTTACGCTGGGTATGCACAATGTGTGCCCTCTGGGAACATAAGTAGGAACTTTATAAAGATCAATCAAAATAACATGTAATGAAAAGGATTTTGTGTAATAGAAGAATTGCTATGATGAATCATATAAATGATTTATGTAATCTATAATCAGCTTTTAAAATTGGTTGGGGGAAAATCATGTGAAGGTGCAAAAATCACAGCAAAATAGAGAATAATATTCCTCACAGAAGAAGCTCCTCCCAGTGACCAAGTTATTTTGAACACATTTATACTTTCAAAGAGGAGGATTTGTCTCCTTGCTTTGTTTTGAAACAAATGCAGCATGACATCTTCTCATTACCCACACCTTTAAGAAAACTCCAGTGGTATCTATGATTAGCCTGGTTATAAAACTCTAAATATTAAATCTTTGTCATTTTGATTGAATATTCCTTTGCTTTTGTGTTATGATAAAGAATAAACAGAACATCTGATTGATTCTTCTTGTACAGTTCATTATTTCAAATCTCTCTAGAACATCTCTGTTTATGGATCTTCTGATACTTCGCAGTCCTGAACAGTCTTCTCACACAGCTATTGTCCATGAATCTATTTTCATTGCAGATCTCTGAAGCCCTTCCACTTCTGTTGTGTTTTAGAAATAGCATAATGAGATCATTTACAGTATTGCAGGTGGCTACAACATCAAAAGTATGAAATTACTATTCCATACATATTTATCCAATTTCTCTTGTGCTTGCATAAAGTTAGGGGGGTTTATTGTGTTTTGATTTTAACCTAAACAAACCGAAATGAAAACTAGGCCTTTCTCATGAGTGATTTTAACTTACCTAGTCCCAAGCAACGATAATAACTGCTTAACTTACAGCTTTTTATCAGCTTGCCTTAGTCAACAGTCATTCATCTGCCCTGTTCACCACAGTGATTAAGCCCCTTTGGTGTTCCTCAGATTTCTCTGGATCCGACTAGCCCTATGTAATTTGTGCTATCTGCATAGTGTGGAGAGAAAACCATTGATTGATAACTGCTGACTACAATTTCAGAAAAAATTATGCTATGAATAAATTAGAAAATCTGATATTTAAATAATTGATGGTTTAGGGCCCCCATCTAAAGTACGAGCAATCTCCAGTTAAACTAACAGTTGTTTGGTGACAATGAGCTCAGGTCCCTTCCCATTTGCACCACTACAATTCCACCCTGACCCCTCTGCCTGTTAATTAATTTGGCTTCATATCACACTTACGTTTCCCAGCAGTTATTCACCAGCTAAGAGTGTTTTTGGAAGTCCTGGCTAATTACCAGTTATTATTTTTGTCACTAGAGATACATTCTGTATAATGATAGGTGAACCACAAACGTCTCATTAGTTGGTTTGGATAATATGGAAATTTGGATGCTTTTCTATTAGTGCTGCACAGGGAGCTGGGAATAAGGAGCTCAGTTCCTCAGTCTGCCACTTCCTCGCTGTGTGAGTGCAGGGAAGTAACCGGCAGATGAACCCTTGTCCTGACATAATATAAATTGTTCTGCTGTAACAAACCCAGCTATAATTCCATCAAAAATTTCCCCCTCGGTTCAATTCTACTGATTCATGTGAAGGAGCTACTATCTTTGTTCTATCAACATCTCCCGGCTTGCTGGCAATGGTATGATGATGGTCTAAGGACCCATGGACAATTTATGCAGAGAAGCAGGAGAACCCAACACATTTTTCCCCTTAAAAGGACTGTCTCGAGCTAGTGAATCCCAGCCTTCTCTGAGCCTATTAGCACAATTCACATTGCCAACTTTGAAAAATGCAGGAATATCTTTGAAATATTCCAGAAATCAAATACATCATTACTAACTTTTCCTAGGCCATTTGGAAGTACAGACAAGCACATCCTATCCTGAAGTTACCACAAACTGCTGAATGGAGGACTTTGCTTTACTCTGGACCTCATGATGCCAAAAGCTGGTGAATGTTAATAATGCACACACAGGTCAAAGTTAAAGCAAGCCTCTTATCAAGCTACAAATCGTGAGAAGACTAGCAACTAATGAATAAACCATATAACCTTTAAGGACTAACTTGAACCACAGTTTACATGCACACTGTCTGAAATTGGTTAGTATACAATTGAGGCAATATATAATTAATGAAAGGGTAATAAGAACCTCTCCCAACTATTAAATATCATTGACAAGAATTCAGACAAGCTCTATCGCACTTTTTCCTTCTATTTAACTGGTTTTCACCTATTTCTCTAGATTTTTATTTGTAAACCAACATAGTTGCACAAACCACAGCAGCAAAACCAAAACCAGCAGCCTCCTCTAAGATCACAGATCACTATCAGACTTGCAGAAGTGCAATGGCTGCTCTCAGGACTGACCCAAGGAAGTTCTCCAGCACCAAACTTGCTCTCTTTTCAGTGCTGTTGTTCAGGCTGGATGAACTGCTAGTAACTGCTTAATAACCTCAGCTGCACTAGGAGGGGAAATAGGGAAAGGCTGCAGGACTGTCCTACTTTTTAAGCAGACAACGAAAGTTGAGGAGGACACATGCTGTGAGGAAAAGAAGAGTAGGGGAGAGGAAGTGAAAAGTTAAAAGAAGAAACAGCACAACAGGGTATTTCAAGTCTGAAACAAGGGGATGTAATGTGAAGAACAGATCTGGGAGGGACTGGGATGGGGCTATGTGCAACCTGAAACTGCAAAAAATATAAAACCTGATGTTTCAATTATACTGGAGGTTCATTCCACACACAGGGAAAATGGCACTGCACCAGTCCATGCAGCCAGCCTGTGCTGAGCCCCACACACAACTGAGCATTTCCCCCAGAACCCGTACTCGGAGGTGAGCACTCTTCTCATCAGCAAATATGCATAACTGATGGCAGTAAAGAGCAGCCAAAAGAAGCTGTTAAAAACCACAATCGCCAGAATACTGATGTTCTTTACAGTGGCAGTTCCTTGCTTACTGGATTTCTGCCACAAGCAAGAGGAGATGTGACCCCTCACTTGTGGCACTGGCGATAACTGCTTCCAGAACCTGAACAGAAAAGAGGCATAAAGCTAAAAGCCTCTGCTATCAAGTCGGGCTGCAGTGATTTTCTCATCATAGGTGGATTTTTTTCCCCCCATATTGTATATTTCCCATGGGCATCAGCTTGTCACAGCTTCATTCCCAGTTTTAATAAAAGTGATGATTAACAATGCAGAACCTCTGCTCTCAGACTTTTTTTTCTAATGGGCTTTGTTTTTCCAGATTCATATTGAATTAGGTATATGAGAATGACAATGAACAGGTAGGTTCCCCCCCGCCAAGACTTAGAAGATCATAAGTTTACATCACAGAAAATTGATGCAGAATGAATCACAGGTTAAAAACAAAATTAAACTTGCTTAACATCAATCATACCCAGTTATTTGACATAATAGCATTTATTATTTACAGTTGCTACAATGACAAGTATTTTATCTTTCCAATGCATATCAACTTGCTAATAACTGGTAAGATGCTCCTTCTGACTAGATCTTATACATATTCCAACCTTATCGGTAAAGGAAAAACCCCTGAGGGATAAAACCAGTAAAACCATCCAGCACCACATATGCTTTACTACTCTCACACTCCTCTCCCTGATGGATCTTCTCTTGACATCAGTCATAGCAACAGAATAGGGAGCTGGTTATTGGGGGGTTTCACTAAAATTATGTGAATCTACTGGCGTCTCCAGGCACTTCATAATTTTACAGAAATGTTAGTTGGAAGGAATACCAGATATCATCTGTTCCAACCAGCTGCCCAGAGTAAGAGCTGCCTCATGGGCAGCACAGCACTTGGCAGCCTAGTCAAGACTTTAAGACGTCCAAAGATAGTGAGCCCACCGCCTCCAAGTCAGCTGCTCACGCCAGTGCTGCACCACTCTCCTAGGGAAGAGATTTCTCCTAATGTTCAATTTAAATCTCTAAAGCTGCCACTTGTAGCCACTGCCTCTTCTGTTACAAAAATACATATCCTTCAACAGTGCATGCACAGGTTCACCTGTAAGCCACAAGCCTTCCTCCAAGCTGTCCAGCTTTTGCCCATGCGAAAAAACATACAGGCTGCTCTTTGCGAGGCAGCATTTAAAGCCAATGCTTTTGAGTGTGTTCTTTAGAGAAAGCCCTTGAGCATGGACCAAGTAATTTTGCTGCAGTCTGTTCTGCTCCATTGCTGCCATCCAAAACCTTTTAATTATCCTGAGAAGGGCTAGACTACAGGCCAGCAGCACAGGCTCTTCCCCATCTCATCAAAGCACTTTCAACTAAGATACAGAGAGTTTAGTGTCCTAAATCAGTGGGCTGGTCATAAAGTTATCTATTATTTCAAAGTTCCAACTGTAACGTGCATAGAAGGGAGCATTTTCTGAGGGGGAAACATCAAGGCTATTTTTCAATGCGGTCTAATCAGCAAGCAAGGAAAGTGGTGATTTGGATCATAGCTCTGAAGGTTGCACATCTGACTGCAGAATAGGATTAGAAATACCAGGAGCTGTAAAATACATTTTGGCAACATTTCACACATTGCCTGACCACTCAAGACTTTGTATGTGATTCAGTCCATAAGAACACAGAGTGACAGGAGGGTGGCTTTGCACCTTTAAAATCAGTGGGATTTTGCACTAGTCTTGAGGGCAACAGAATCCAAGTAATCATGAAAAGACAGTAAAGAAATGTAACTTTTAGAACTCTGAGAGGTTTATAGGAACAGTTGTAAATTTGGAGAAGGAAGAAGAATGCCAGGAAGCTTGGCCTTCACAAGCAGTTTGCATTCCTCTTGAAAAGCCATGGAACTAGATTGAGTGCCATAAGATGCATCTCTGTTGGTGACACCTGTGCTAAACAAATGATTAGCAACTCATTTCTTTGTCTCATTAAAGGTCTATGTAGTTATTTAAGGAACATACTAAGGACTATGATTACATTTCCCATCATTCCATTGTGGTGACACATGTAATTTAGTCAGCCATACAGTCACATCACAGCTCCAGTGGTCTCCAATCAAGACATTGGCTTCTCCCCCCTAATTTACCTGTTTCCCTTTATTTTTAAGTATTGAACTGAAGAATCAGTCTGTTTGGTGCATTTTTTTTTCTCATGCTCTAGTGGAATATTAAACTATGCTCTTATTTTTGCCCAGTGAGGATCACCTCATGCATTTTTCTTAGTTACAACATATGCATTACAGGCTTAGGCACTGATCAACACTCTCCACTTGAAGAATACTGTTCCTTTTCCTGTTTTAAACCATGTTGTCTCACCACTTTTCATGCTGTTCTGGATTTCGTACTTTTAAGTGGCCTCAAACAATGAACACATGCACACGGTTTTCTAAATAAGCTTTTATTTCTTTCACTTACTGATCTGTTGTATGAGGAAATACCTTTAAATATTTTTGTTGACTCTTTACTGGCATCTTATCTTCATTGTACCATCTATGCATTACTTGCACTTAAGTTTTTATGTTATCATCTGTAATTTGTATTCCTGTTCTCCCCTCAGCTTGAAAGATTTAATTAGTTATTTGCATAATTATTCTGCAAAAGATAGTGCCACAAAAATAAGGTTACTACTAGGAGATCAGAGTAATAAATTCATGAAGGAATTATGAAACTGTAGAAAACTAACCATATTTTAGATACATCACAGTGAATCATGAAATAATACAAAACTAACTATTTTAGATATATCATAGTCTCAAATTACATCATCCTGAAAACCCGGGCCAAGTAGCAAAACTCTCAGCATGCTTTGCAATGAAACAGAAACCAAGAAGAAAAAGGTCAATTTATGAAGCCAATGTCTGAAGTTAACTTTCTAAAGAAGGAATGCCAAGTTTGTCAAGTATAACATAGACAAACAAAAACTAAAAAAGCAGTTTATGCTGTAGTTCTAAATACACAGAAAGTAGAACCCTTTTGGAGGGCTCTCTGAAAAGGAGGATGGTTTTGTTTCTGCCAGCACAGCTCCAACTATTAGATGCATGACAGGCGTTTCATGTAACTTGCACTCAAGTATAGGAGTCAGCTCTCCAGAGTTTACCAGACTGCCTCTGATTTATGAATTACAGTTTAACTGCTCCTCTAGTGGCACCACTATTTAAATTCTGCCTCTGAGCACAACACAGATAGGCTGACATTCATGGAAATACGAAGGTCTGACCAACAAAGCACTTGAAGAGCTGCAATACAGGTGCACATGACAGAAATTATACTTAGGATGTTAAAGCTAAGCGGTAGCCTGAGATAATCAACCTCCTTCAAGCCTCTTTCCTCATGTGTGTCTAAAAATATTCCATTACCAAGCAAGCTGGACATTGGTGATGGAGCCAGCAATCCTACTTACTTCCATATTGTTGCTACCAGTCATACAGCAGAGGAGAACAAAGGGAAAACAACATGGCAACAGCATATACTGTCTGTACAGGGGAACTGCAAGAACGACAAGGGGAAAAAAGTCAACCTCAGAGATAACCCCTTCAAGAAAACCAGGAGATCAGGAAGAAAAGTAAAATGCTGAAAGTACATCAGAAGATATGAGATGCATGGAAAAAAGCGGTGAGGAAAATGAAGGTGGCTTGCAGGGGTTTTCTGCAAGCAAATTTACATTCAGAATTTAACCTGAAATTCAAGGGCAAAAGCAAACTGAAGTAGATTTATGACTATAATGTCATATCTGGGAAAGGGCAGCATAGGTAAAAGAAAGATTTGCACACAGTGTATCTCAAGTCTGTAAATATTCATATTTGGGGTGCACTATGTATCATACACACCTCAGCAGTTAGAATACTCCCCCAATAAACCACAATAACTGTATGTATTACAGTTGCATTTCCATGGTTGAAGATGGTATCAGTATAGCTGGGGGCGGGAAAAGGTGACTTTCTTCAAAGTCCTCAACATGCACAACTCAAAGCCTAACTTTTTTCCAAGAAAGTATAAGGTACTTGAGAGCCAGCTCTTGATAAAAGAAACATTCATCTGCGTGAAAGAGTTTGTTGGATCTTATCACAGAGGCAGTTCTGCTCTGAAGCAAAAGAGCTGTGTATCTCTTGGGCTAATCCCAATGTCAAATGGGACAAAACCAGGCTCCGGTAAAGAGAGAGAGAGTTCAGTGCATTTTAGAAGTGCTGGACCTTGGGACTGGAGAGTTTCTTCCAATGTCTGCAAAAGAATGGCAATTACATAGACTCCTACCACAGAGCTCTTCAGGGACAGCTACTATGCTGTAGGACAATACTAATGTTGGTGCCGTGAGCCAAACAGTTTGCCCTGTGTGTGTCTATACACATATAAAAACTCATCACACGGTCATTTACATATATAATTTGTACTACACCATTTCTTAATAAAAATCAAACACACAGCATGCAAGGTATGAAGATGAAAGGCCAAATCCCATAGTGAATTATGCTGGTTCAGTTCCAGTGTCAATTTAAGTTTTGGTCTGTTCAAGCACAGGAAGATCATTGCTCTTCAGAACATTATAACTGACTATCCAAAGAGCTTTTTAAGGAAAAGTTGTTTAAATATGTCTATATCAATTAACTAGATATTTTCATGATGGGCTGTAATATTCATTGGAGATTTTAAAAAAACCTCTGTCTCTACTTAAATATTAGAATCATAGAATAGAATCATAGAATCATTCCTGTCAATTCACTGATTGGAACACATTCTAATTAAAGGAAAAGAGTATGATAAAATAGAATCATAGAATCATTCCTGTCAATTCACTGATTGCAACACATACTAATTAAAGGAAAAGAGTATGATACAGGACACTACTTTCCCCTCACTCACTGCAATTTAATTAAACTGCAGCTTATTAATTGCAAGGTACATTATCCCGAAAAAAGTGCAACACTTAATTGCTATTATTAAACTAAATATCAGTTTGGATACATCAGTGGATAGAATCATTCCTGTCAATTCACTGATTGCAACACATACTAATTAAAGGAAAAGAGTATGATACAGGACACTACTTTCCCCTCACTCACTGCAATTTAATTAAACTGCAGCTTATTAATTGCAAGGTACATTATCCCGAAAAAAGTGCAACACTTAATTGCTATTATTAAACTAAATATCAGTTTGGATACATCAGTGGATGCTTTGCTGCTGCTCAAATACATCATAGCTCAGGCCTTGAAAGTAGTACACTTAGGCAAAATGAAAGGGTATTTCAGTTGTCAGTACTTACTCTATACAGAGCTCTTTCAGGCAAAGAACAAACCCAAAATCTAGCAATGATGCCAAATTATGTCTGGAGGTAATGGAGATGATCGTTTAGTTAATCTAAAACACAAAACACTCCAGTACATTGAAAAATCCTTGGCTGGAGCTTTCTCTATCCTTAAGCATTTTACATTCACAGCGAGTAGCTAATTACGATTAACTCTTTTGTTAATCATCAGGAAACCATGCACTACAATATACTTGTTTTAATGTAAGATTTATCCTCCAGTTACAGCTTAAAAATTTTGAACAAAAGTATTGATATGAATTCTAGAGATATATCTAGATATCTCTCTGCCATTTCCAGAGAGAAAAAAAGATGGCACAACATCCAATAACTTAACTCTTTACTCAATAAGGAAGTACTGAGCAGTACCACACTTCCACCGGGCCTCAAAAATTGAAGGATACTTCTCTGCAGAAAAAGAAAAGCATGCAGTAAAAACATTTGGGAAATGAAGGCAGGCAGAAGTTCTTCTTCTGGCAGATCATGAAATCATTCTGCCAGTTTAGGCTTCTTGGAGAGAACTATACCACTTTAATGATGTAAATTTAACCATTTAAGCAACTATATGAAGGTTTAGTTTGCTTGAGGGAAGCTAGATGATCCATGCTGAGAAAATACCCTATTTTCTGCCCTCCATTCCCACTGTTTTGTGTAATATTTAGTTATCAGAAAGGCAGCCTTTACAGACTAGCCACCGCCTACAACTGAGCTGGAACAGAGGCTCAGCTGGCACGATCAGCATCATTCTGCATCTTTTGCCATTTCAGCTGTATGGGCTACTTACAAGAAGGATTTTTTTTTTAGATTACAAATATATGCATCTATACCATAAGGCATCATGGAAAAACCCATACATCATGATCACTTTTTTTGGGAAAAAAAATACATTAATCTATTCATGAATATGTGAAGCTTTGTGAGCCTGAACGCTGTTTGCAAGACTCAAATCGTCCAGTTCCACAAAGTACACCAATCCCAATTCATTTGCTAGCTCCAATATCATCAAAACAGGAAAGTGGAAAAACACTTGATTTCACACATGGGCAAATTGGCATGGATTCTGCTAAATAATTGAGGTGAACAGGAAGGAATTTTCTAGTGTCTAGTTTGTTGCCCAGATTGCAAAGCTACAATCTTTTGTGCTAACACACACAAAAATTCGATTCCTGTGTATTTCTCCTGAATACCATGTAGGTGGTCTGTAGCTGTTAGAATATAAGCACCAGCAAGCATTAATACTTAGGTTTCTTCAGACCTGGGTATAAACTATTTTCCAGTGTAATATCTCTCTCTCTCTCTCTTTTTTTCTATCTTCCTGAAGAAGAGAAGAGTGCCTGGAGAGTCAGTTAAGAGAGAAATAGCATCTTCTCAAATAACATAATCTCAAATCTACTAAAAATTTCACTGTTATAACTCTAGAAAGAGAAGGTGAAGTTAGCATATTTAGTCAATACATTCAGTTCAGTTTATACAGTAATTGTGCTCGGAGGGGGCATTAGACAGCACATAGACTTGGAAATGCCATACAACAGCCTTAAACTTTAAGTGTCAGCTGAGAATTCTGGTTATCACTTGCTTATGGTGATGTTAACTGCACAGACACTCAATTGATTTTAACGGCACAATGTCATTTCAGGCTTTGCTTTGGTCTCTGCTACAACTCCAAAGCACAGAGACAGGGGAATTAACTGTGCCACAAAAGCTGAACCAACAAACCTTAAACAGGGGCTTTACATGAAAGGAAAGCTGTGCCATACACAGGTGAAGGACTGCGCCTTGCATCATGATGAATTGTCAAAGCTGAGCTTAAGCCTTCACAGGAGCAATTTCTTCAATACCTCCCTCCCTCAGGGGAGGGCTGAAAGGGAAGGATGCAGACTCCCCCACTCACAGCCAGGCAGCAGCAGAGCAGGATAAACTCTTCATGCTTTGTATCATAGAGATACACAAACAACTCATAGGGGCATCAGAGGCCCCGCTGTGACTTGGTGGGGGCTGGCTGCAGATACACCAGAACTGGCAATATGACCTGGATGGGAGGTACATGAAGTCTTTTTCTGCATATCTGCATTCCGCCTGACTGTCCATAAACCCCCTATACTAATAGTTTGGATTTGGGGGTAGTGCTCTGTTTCTATCCCCTTTATTTTTCTCTTGGGCACGTCTATGTCAACACCACTTTGATACTGGAACTGACATTTTCTCCTTGATGTTCAGTCTTGCTTGGCTGAAACGTTGTTCTGCGTCACTGCCATTACAGTACTCCTCAGTTACTGCTGGGTTATCACTCACATATTGCTTCAACCCATTAAAAGCATTTAACTAATAGGTGGTCAGTGTCAGCCCTTTCTTGCTCCTAACAGGGAGCCACAAAAAGGGAGAAAAAGTGGATGTTAGCCCAATACTTTGGAAACCTGGCTGCTCTGCTGGGGAGAAGTTGTGAAACCATGGCCAAGTCACAGACAGCAAGATGCCCCAGTGTGTTTAGGGGCCCAGAAAGGAGGTGCACGTCCACCCTGAGCTCTGTGCTTTGCTCCCCCTTTTGCGAGTGGGCTAATGGCACTGCCTCAGAGGGCTCTATGAGAATAAGCATGCCAAGTGCCGTGAAACACTAGGAAGTTACAGTATGGGGGCATTTAGAGAGTCTTGAAGCAGGGCTAATAAGGCGATACATGGGGAGAGGAAAGGTCAATGTGAAACATGCAATTCAACAAACTGAAGCCATGAAACATTCATTGGTAGCAACATACGCCTTAGCCCAAGAAAATAACTGTATGTCACAAAATCTTAATAAGCTCTTTATATGAATTTCAGCATCTCAGAGCTTGGCAAATCACTGCTGATTTCCTGAGAAGCAGCCAAGGACGCTTGTCTTCCAGGAAGTCATTTGGGATAAGACTAGACCCCTTCCCCAGATCTCCTTGGCATAATTTTGAAGAAAGTTTCTTGAAAAATAGTTCTGCCCTGCTCTACCAGGAGCTAGGAAATATATTTATTTCCAGCTCACTCCATTTCAGAGACTGCCCACACCAGGGTCCCCTTTATGTAATGGTGCTCAGTAAGAAATCAGCTGCTGGGCACGTTGTGATATGGGTTTGCTGTGACTTCAGGGGAGGCATAGACCAACATTTCCATTTTAATAAAGAAATCAGTTACAGAAGATGCCATCAGGGGAAGGTAGTTCCAGTAATGGGAAATTAACAAGTTCCTGTAATTAGCCAATTAATTATCTTGAATCTAATTCATTAAGAAGTTGCATGTTCTCATTTCATTCGTTTCTCCTCCTGGCCTCCTCTTTCCAGCTAATTCTAATTGCAGATAAAGGTGGGAAAGTAAGAGACATCTAGTTCAACTGCTACACAGTCTCCAAGATCACTCTGAAGCCGACCCACATTGCATGGTCATCCCCGCTCCAAGGAAAGCTGGAGGGACTCAGCAAATGGCAGGTTTGCCCAGGGCCAGCTGCCATTACACAAAATATGAATAATTTTAAGTAGTAGTCTGAACATGATACTGAACTGTTGATGAACTGGCCCAGACCAAGGCAACACCCAGCAGCACAAACCTCTGTGCAGGGTAACCCTTGTGTATCAAAACATTCAGATGCACTATCTAGAGGTGTTAAAAAGCTTCTGCAAGACCCTGCTCTGCCAACACAGCACTTGCTCAATACTTAGCAAAAATCAGGAAAGACAAAGGGACAGGTATAGGAAGCCTTAAGTCAAACCTTTTTATCTGTCTGTTGCTGCATCCCAGCTCAAATATTAAAGCCTGATGTTTTCGAAAAGAGTAAGGAGAGCAGCACTTCAGCTCTGCCTGAAAACCACTGATGGAGAAGGAGTGCTGAATTCCCTTTCACAGCAAATTTTTTCCAAGTTATCAGCTCAGCTCTCTGCCTCCTTTCTTTCTTAGCATTAAAGAGAAGGAAAAACACAAAATGCTGGTTTTGCTTTCATTTCTGCTTATAAATCATGCCACAAAGTCTGCCTTAGCCTCTATCTGTTAACTAGGAAAACATTCACTGGCTGATTTGTGAACAGGCACTGCAATTCGGTCTTCCTTAGTGTAAGATTATTTCTTGAGAAGCAAAGCTGACAAAGGTCTCTGTTTCCCAGCTACAACGAAATGGAAATAAGTCCTGAGAACCTCCCTTTTGGAGTAAGGCTGCAGATATTTTTTCCAGTTCTAGATGATTATGGTTTGTAGACAATGTTGCTTAAATGGGCTTTAAATTTATATAGTGCAAAAAAATTTAGCAAGTGGCTAAGAAATGGGAGAAAATGTCCACACAGCCTATGAAATAAACAAATAGCTGCAAAAGAAAAAAAAAAAAAGGGCAAATTCTTTAGGTAGAAATTCATCTTACGTAAGTATCAACCAGGAGATAATTACCGCTACTATTATAGAGCTATAGTTTTGGAATATTTTACAAAGAAAACCCTAATAAGGAAATTGAGAGAAAGCAAGCATACGTTTCCCAGAGCCCTGAAGAGAAGCCAGGGCCAGAAGTCAGGTTTCCTGAGTTTTGAAGCAGCTTAGTTTGGTACACTGCCTTCTTCCCGCTGTCTTACCTGAACCCCTTCATTCAAATTACTCAGGCTCAGGTTTGTACACGACTTTGCCTCCATTTTGTTCACTCTTAATTTTAATGCTGTTTTCAATTACTTGTTCGCTAAAGTCTATTTTTCTTTTGTTCCTAAACCCATTCAAAAATCACTGATTTGAAATCTTCACTACTCCTTGGCTGCTGTTGAACAGTCTTATCCTTTAGAAAGCTTCAAAACAGAAGAGAGGAGAATATGCAGAGGGGGGAAAAAAGACAAAAGACAGGAGGAAATAGTGAAAACCGAATGATAAATCAAGACTAAAAAGGAAAGAAGAGAAACATCAGATAAAAGCCAGTTTATCCATACCATATGTGCCAGCCAAACTTACGTTGATTACTCTTCTAATCCTAAATAGAGATGCCTGCCTTTGTTACAAGAAACATGTCAATTTACTGAACGAACCTCGAGGAAAATTGCATTTCAAAGTCAGAGAAAAAAGTTAAAAACAAGAAGATAGCCTACCACAGCCTCAATAAGCAGCTCAAAAAACCCAGGATGGATCTAAAGCATTTATATACATCCAAATACTTCTGGAGGTAGGAGGAGCACAGGCTAATGTCAGGTACTCCTTGCTTAAATCTGCAGTTGCCAAACAAGAGCAATGCTGTTACCTCTGCAGATGATACTGGGCATAGACAAAGACAAAGCAGAGGCTAGCAGCAGGTTCTCCCACTAGGCTTTTATTTCAAGGAGTAATTTCGTAAACCCATTTGAAATTCTGCTGAACAAAGTCGGCTCTTGGATGCAAAACTGAGCAAGACACAGACAGACTGCAGCTCATTAAAACTTACAGGGCAGTTCTTGAGGTCCTTTGCTTTTACTCAAGCAAATACCCATGAAACCATTCTCACTTTGCAGTGAGAAAAAATATGACAATCATGGGGAAAACAAAACAAAACAGAAAACCCCACCAAAGCACTAAGTCTGTAGACTGCTAAAAGGGAAATAAACACTGAAGGAGAAAGCAGTGTTATAGTTGTATCTCTGGGCTGAGCATTTTGTTTGTTGAGCTAATGCAAAACCCACAAATTCTTCTCTGAACAATAAAAGGTTTAACTTCATTGGGAAGCTACTCATTTGAGCGAAAAAAAGTAAATAGAATTTGCAAATTCTATTTTCTCTTCAAAAGACTCTTTTGGAGTGAGCTCTGGTACAGTACAGGAAAACCACCTAAGTGGATTAGCAATAATGATTCCTTTAGCAATAACGACAAGCAAATACTGCATTTGTGCTGAGAACTGTACCAACACACATCATCCAGAGAGCGGAGACCAAGCTCACTTCATTTCAGAGGAAGACTGAGACAGCTATCAGACACATCAGGAGAATAGAGGGGTTGTCTTAAAAGACAAACTTTTGTACAAACTACCAGATATTACGTCTCCATTATTTGTATTCTTTTCTTCCCTTGGAAGCAGCAGCAAGGGCAGTCAGAGGGTGAAACCAACAGACAGACAACAATAACTGTGCAGGGTGGGAAGCACACCGAGGGGACCCTTGAGACAGCACAAGGTACATGCGTGAGCACAGGCTGAAGGGGATTTTACCTCCTGTCTCAAACGTCCCGAGTCAATTTTCTAACCGTTAAGGTTAGAAGCTGTCATGCTTCGTACCAAATGTACCAGACCAGTCATGCCTGTGGGGTTTAAAATGGCAGATTTGAATTGGAGGAAATTTGGCAAAAAAACCCCAAACGTACTTGTGAGGCACAACAACGAGGTTTTTGTTGTTTACTTCTTATTAAATAAGAATATTAGAGAGAGGGAGAGAACACACACATCAGGAGGAATTTAAAGTTACTTATAAATTATAATTTATAAAGATAATCCAATTGGGTATTCTCAGCATTGTCACAACAAAGTCTAAAAACTGGTCACTTTGTTTATATTGATTCAGCATTTCCTGTCTCCCAAAATATCCGTACACATTGAGATGGAAAAGTTACTTCTGCTGTGACACTGATTACATCCATTCAATGCAAAAGTTCAATAACGCATTCAGAAAGAGTAAGTCACCTTTGGGACAGAAGAACAGAATTCTCTTGCCTTCATTCTTGAACCTGCACGTATTTTTGGGTACCCCCAATAAAGAAGTAGATTTAAACAGATTAAGTTGTTTCCTTAAAATGAGTCAGACCTACTCTCCCAGGCCAGGCCCCCTTCAGAAGTCTGGATTTTAAGTGAAATCTATTCCACAGTCCAGTGGTTTTCAGCACGGAATTAAAACTAGAGCTTCAGAAGCATGCTGTAAAATTATATGCATACCTGTAAGTTGTTTATTTTAAGCCACACTAAATATGGCTTAAGCCATAAGAATTTTAAGCCCACTTTATATTAAGCTGGACCCTTGCCTAACACCAGCTAACGCACTCTTTGTAGACACGCAAAGATATTTTAAGTCCCTTTCCAATAACATTTTTTGCTGGTATCATAATAGAGACCTTGAAAAGCCATGCATAAGACAGCTGGATATTATGCCATCAGGATTTACTCAGTAATGCGTACGACAGAAAATTTTTATGCATCTTTTTTATGCTGGATCTCTTTTCTAAGGTCATTTGTAATCACCGTCTACAATGACAGCAATGCCTGCAGTGTTTCTCCTTCCAGGTCTCATCACAAGTCATTCCTCTCATGTTTTCCTATAGTATCCTAAGAAAAAAAAAAAAAAATTGGCCTGTTCCAAGAAGAGTTTCTTTCACGAGTACATCCTATGCCAAATTCTCAGGCAATGGTATTTTACTTCAGCAGCTTTACACCAACCCATAAAAACAGGAAATTCATTCTGGACTCTGAGTTATAATCAAGAACATAAAAAGGCAGGTTACAAAAATAGACAAGGGTACTAACATTTCTGAAGTGATGAGCTCTGAGAAAGTAATTTGAAATATGTAATTTCTTACCGCTCAGGAGAAAGCAACAATTTTAAATTGACACAGAGGTAAGCAATCTGTAACAATAAGGAGGCATTAACATTTGGTGGTCTATTCAGAAAACCATTCAAGGGCAGGCACTTTATAAGAATTCTTCATGAGTGATATCCAGCATCAATACAAATGGACAATTGATTAATATGTATTTGGAAAGCAATACTCTTCCTTTTGCACAGAGTATTTTTAAAGTTCTATGTAGAGAGAGAATAAAATAGCTGTAGCTGAAAAGCTCAGCATAGCAGATTTAATAACCCTCACTCAGATACATTATAAAGCTATTAAATGTCTGCCATTCAGGTAATTATTGGAGGTTTGCCATATCTTTTACTGTCTCCAGGCCAAGACGTGAGGAAAAGGAGAGGAAAAAAAACCAGGAGGGGAACTTAATGGATCCAGCGAAGAAGCTTTTCTCAGTAATTATGCCTGATTGGAAAATTGTCTGCTTCAAAGAACAGAAACCTGAAGCTTTATTAGTAATGAGAGATCTCAAGTTTCTAATTAACTGAAAACAAAAGTACCACACATTTCACATCGTACATTTCTTGTCACACATAAGCCCCCGTTTTCAAATTACTCTCTGAAGGACTAATTTGCACATGACATGATGGAGAGGGGGATGGGGAATCTTAAAAATAAAATAAAATAAATCTAGTGCTTCAGGAAATACAGTTTGGCTTGTCTAGAAATCAGGCTATTTCACTGACCAGCTAACTACCCTAAACCTGCCCAAACTGAAGTGCGGATGTGTATTACTTTTCATGCATACCTTCATGTGAGAAGAAATAAACTCAGGCTCACTGTGAAACAAACCAGGAAAACTATTTGAATTATATGTTTTTCTACATGAGTAATAAGCTGGAGCTGCACAAAGCTGGGGAAGAAGCCTGTACAGCAGAGGGCTATCCTGTGCATGTTATTTTCACATGTACATTAACACCCATTCCCCTCATACCTCTGGAAGAACATAATCCTCACCTTCTTGAAGGAGCAATTCTGTTCCCACTCTGTGCCTTGGGAATAAACGTTGGGAGTTTCCAGTTGAAGCCAGAAGGCCCACAAGTGAGAGACCTACTGCAAACACCCACCATGTAAGAGCCTCTGCCCACAGAAGCCCAATCCAGCACAAAAACTTATCCCTACCCTTGATTTCTCTGTGCCAAGAGCTATCCTTCACTTTCACTGAGGCTAGCAAGGCAAAGCTAAAGGACAGGACCTGGAGGTCTCCACAGAACCAAGGTATCTGGAGGACATCTGAACACATTACATATGTCCAAGTACCTGGTTGTGAAATTCTGTACTTGGTGGTCAATTTGCATTTGGCAGCCTCAGTATCACCTTTAACTGAAACACCACCTCAGAACAGCAACAGTCCTTGCACTGATTCACATGATGTTCTAACATGATCTAGTTCCCAGTTTTTTAATTTCTATCCCATTTTTGCAGGTTGTTAGGACACGGTCTGCTTGCGTTAGAAATGGCAGAAAAGATATTACTTACATTTTCCTGCTAGATAACACTTCATGCAGAAAGCAATCTCACCAACAAGGAATTGAGAGGAAATAGAGGTAAGTGCTTCCTACTGGGCTGGGCTGCTCCTTATGTCCCAAGCAAGGAGTTTAGCCCATCAGCAAGCACAGGACAAATGTCCCATACTGCTTTCAGTTAGCGACCTATGCTAGTGGGCCAGGTACATATTTCAGAGTCAAAAAGTTCATCCTGTTGCAGGTGAAGACAACATCTTCTCACGGCATCTCCCTGCTGCCTGAAGTTACAGGGCACACACACTCTCTGCTAGCGACACTGGCACTATTTGCTCACCTGTACCTAGTTAGCAAAGCTCTGTACAGCACTGGCCACACGTGCTCTGGTGTGCTAAACAGTTCCCATGAGGTTTCAAAAGATGCTACACCTACTCGCTGCTGATGCTGACAACAGAAACTGCTTGAAAATTGATGCCAGAGTCGCTGCAGGCCTGGAAGACAGACAAAATGCAAAGCAAGTGTCCCTGTTGGACATGGAGCTGACACCACTTCTGAAGCACCACGCTTCTGTGGTGCAAAACAATATGAACAAAGTTGTGTGAAAAAGGCAGCACCAAGGTCATCCAAAGCTGGAATCACAACTGGATATCGATAATGAAGGGACAGACAATGCTGTTTTGAATCCCAAAAGGGGAGATAAAGGCCTATTCTTACCCCTTTAGAGCAGAGGAAAAAAAACAACAATAAAAATCAGGATGGGAAGACTGAACCCAAGACAGGGCATAAATGAGGGTATATGGACATACCACAGATGAAAACAAGACTGTTGGTTTCTGCAAATCCGTGCAAGAGACTGGTATGTTGAAGACTAACTGAACGTGACTGGATTTAGGTTAGGAAATTCTGTATGCATCTGAAATTCTGGATTACAGCAACAATTGTAATTGTAATTACAACATTGTCTGGGGAAGGAAATCATGAAGAACTGCATTTTCTGGAGCATTCGGAAGTAGCTGCTGTGTGCATAGACTCTTGTAACATGACACTGAGAAGGAAACCTCTGCAAGACTCTACGGCTCAGAGTGATCACTGAAAGGCACAATTCTTCCACTCGCTTAAAAAAATCTGACAATTCACTATTGCAGGGCTAATTGCCTGTCTTTTCAGAGATTGTCATTAACCTGCCACTGGATCACAAACAGTTCTTTCCTTTTGGAGAGGAGCTGTAACATACTATTTGTCCTTCAAGCTATGCAGTATTGTTATTTAGATATGATATTTGTTCAGCTTTTCAGATCTCATGCAAGAGCTCTGAGGGGATAGTAAACTACATGTACACTTCAGCTTAAGTCTGACTTTACAAGGTTTACAGCACTAAACATAAATATTCTATGCTGTTGAAGATGGCACTGGTAAGTCTTTTCAAAGAACCTTGCTGAAATACCTAGCAAAGTCTGGGCCAGGATATTGCCATGCTTGATCTCTTTGCTGATATTATCAGCAAGAAGATGCATCACATCCAGCTGTGGAAGTAGACAGAGAAGAGCTCCCCTGGCCAGTGACAACTGGAGTAAGACTGCCTTATTTCACAGATGGTAAATCCAACAGTTATTATTTGGTAATGACAGAGCCAACATTTAATCTATCACCTACAAGGACAATCAAAACCAGGATGCCTGTCTCTATTACACGTCCAATGGAAACAATAATTACATGCAGAGAGGGCAAGTCTCATTCCCCATTATATGCAGCACCAGTATAATAGAAGCTTGTAAACTTTCTTTACCCCCTGCTGGAATGATCCTGAAGTCATCCCTATACTTCTCATTTCATCAGAATAAATCAGGAAAGCTTAATTTATTCCAAGATAAATATAACATTCACTTTAAGAGACCCAAGTTCTCTCCTCTCCTCTGTTAAATACTTGATTTTGCAATTTCACCTCCTCATTCTTCTAGTGCAAGATTAAGATGTTAACTTTTTTTTTTTGTTTACACAGAATCACAGAAGAGTTGATGTTAGAAAGGTTGGAAGGCACTGATCAGAGGAGGGTTAACTACAGCAGGTTGCTCAGGTTAGTTTACAGTCAGGTCCTGACTGTTTCCAAGGATGGAGACTCCACAACCTCTCAGAGGAACCTGTTCCAGTGTTTGACCTAAAACCTGCTAGAGTCAACAAGCAACCTTCTACTGACTTCAACATGTAGTGAGTTACCTTGCACAACCCCACTCATTATTTAGGCTCAAATACTCTAGAAAGATCTTGGAGGTTTTCTGAAATCAAGTGCTTTTGCACTCTACTTCATAAGAGAGTTTGATGCAGTGCTATGGGAACAGTACATAAATAATTCAGAACAAGTTGGAGTCAAATAGCTTGATGTCTGTATATTTATCAATTTTCCATGTCTCATTTGAAGACAAAACCCAACGTAAATCTCTCAAATATGCTCTCATAATTCCCAATTTAAAAGCAGAGAACTTGTTTTCTGTTTTATACTGAATTTATCTAGATACTTTGGCTTTAAGGACCTGTAATGATACCAAATAAAAAGACCTTCACTTAAGACCAAATTAAGTATCATTGTAGTAAATGACTAACTGAATCAAACTTTAAAAAATAGCAGAAAAGCTACACAGCTTATATAATCATATCACAAAAATAGTGTTTTCAGGAAATTAGAACAGTGCTGTTCAGCTAACCAAAAAAGCCCTCCACCAGCTTTTCATTATCTAGAACCAAAGCCTAGAGAAGTGTTTTGGTGCTTGCAAAGGCACTACTTTATTGGAAAAAATAGTAGAAATAAAAAAAAAAGTCAAATAAAATCAGTACTTAGGAGCAAACAAATTTTGACAGAGCACCAAGATTTTCTTACCCCCCTCTACATTTAGATACCTAAGTCTATAATAAAGGCAAACACTTAGCTAAAGGCTTTTTTGCTGCACTCCCCCCCCACTGGGTCGTGTCCCCCCCCCAGTTATCCTAGCTCACACTGATCAATGCATCAGTAGCATCAGAGAAAGCTAAACCTTTGTGGCTAAAATCCAGGCAGTTTGGATGGGGAAAGTGAATTATGTAGGGGCAAAAGTGGCTTTGTGTCCTTTTGCCTTTGTGACAGACTCAGGAGACAAGCACAGGCTTGTGTTAGCCCCTGATTCTGGCTGATGAGACCATGAATCTAAAGCAATCTGTTTAAAGCTTCTGTTGATTCAATATATTCATTGTATTCTCTGCACCTTAAGGAAGGAATAAATTCTACAATCTTTAACAGAAAGGAACTATTGTGGGACTAAAATGTTGCTTAAAATGTTCAAAACTGAAAAAATCTCCGTCACATTAACTACTGCAAGCTGGCTCCTTTCTTGTTAGGCTCAGCAAAGGAGGCAGTGCCTTAAATCACATACTACTGCAGATGCAGCATGGAAAGAAATAGTGCACTTTCCTTGGGCTTGCCATATTTTGCAAGGCATCATGTCCACACTTGAAAAAGGAGTTTTCCAGACTTCCTCCCTCCCCCTTTTTTTTTCCCCCCCCGCCACATGCATTGTATTCCTCCCCGACTCCTATTTTACAGGGAGATTTTTAGATGAAACTTTACTTATCTGTTTTATCACAGCAGTGTTAATAGACCTTATAACCATTAAAACTACAGCATGGATAAAACCCGAATGTAGGAACAAGATTTGGGGAAGAGGTGGTGATGAAGGCATCTCAACAAGACTTGACATCTGTTTGTACAGTTCTTTATTATTCACTTGGTATCCTGT
>NW_009194853.1:0-532 GCF_000690835.1 Fulmarus glacialis | reverse complement strand
CCAAATGAAAGTGGAATTTACTAGAGGGATGGTGGTTTAATTAAAAAGAAAACATTTCGTAACTAAGACACAGCCATGAGAAGCAATTACACAAACCTTCAGAGATCACTGAAAGCTGTGGTCAGCCCTTTTAGCAGGGACGCTCAATTTTGGAGTCCTTCAGCTAATTCTATTAGTCAACATGTACTTTCTTAATACAAAGCAAACTGTTTTACTCACAGAGGACTGCTACAAAGAAGTCAACATTAAGCTCATCTTTTCAGTCTGGATAGCTAGTTTATCCTTTTTTCTTAACACATCACAAAAGTAGCTAATAAAAAACCTCTTTAAAATATTGTGTATTTAAGAAAAGCGTTCCATCTCAGCATGTTCAGGTTAATTATTCCGTACAGTCAGGGCTCACAAAAGAAACATACAGTAGCATGATTAAAAGTAACATGATAATAGTGCTCTGCAAGTTGTAGTGTGTGGTGGGTTGACCTTAGCTGGACGCCCGGTGCCCACAAAGCCGCTCCATCACTGCCCTCCTCAG
>NW_009194852.1:606-1096 GCF_000690835.1 Fulmarus glacialis | reverse complement strand
TGGGGGAGCACTGGGAGGGACTGGGGGGTTACTGGGAGGGGGCTGGGGGGTTACTGGGAGGGGACTGGGTGTTACTGGGAGGGCCCTGGGGGGTTACTGGGGCGTTAGTGGGAGGGCACTGGTGGGTAAGCAGGAGCACTGGGGCGGTTACTGGGATGTCACTAGAGAGGTTGTTGGGAGAACTGGGACGGCACCGACAGGTAACTGGGAGCACTGGGAGGGCACTGGCGGCCAGTGGGGGCACTGGGAGGGCGCTGGGGTGGTTACTGGGAGGGTACTGGGTGGTTACTGGGGGCACTGGGGGGCTATTGAGAGGGCATTGAGAGTTACTGGAAGGGCACTGGTGGTTAGTGGGGGCACTGGGAGGGCACTGGGATGGTTACTGGGAGCACTGCGATGGTTACTGGGGGCACTGGGAGGGCACTAAGAGCTGCTGGGAACACTGGGATGGTTATTGGGAGCACTGGGAGGCCACTCGGGGGGTTACTGG
>NW_009194852.1:0-522 GCF_000690835.1 Fulmarus glacialis | reverse complement strand
ATGGTTACTGAGGGCTACTGGGAGGGCACAGAGAGGTACTGGGAGCACTGGGATGGCTACTGGGAGCACTGGGAGGGCACTGACGGTTACTGCCAACACTGGCATGGTTACTGGGAGCACTGGGAGCACTGGGATGGTTACTGAGGGCTACTGGGAGGGCACAGAGAGGTACTGGGAGCACTGGGATGGCTACTGGGAGCACTGGGAGGGCACTGGGGGTTATTGGGAGCACTGGGGTGGTTGTTGGGAGCAGTGGAGGAGCAGTGGGGGTTACTGGGAGGATGATGAGGCCTACTGGGAGCACTGGGATGGTTATTGGGAGCACTGGGATGGTTACTGGGAGCACTGGGAGGGTACTGGGATGGTACTGAGGCTCACTGGGAGGGCATTGAGAGCTACTGGGAGCACTGGGATGGTTACTGGGAGCACCGGGAGGGCACTGGGGGTTACTGGGAGCACTAGCAGGGCACTGAGGCTGACTGGGAGCACTGGGAGGGCACGGAGGGCTACTGGGAGCACTGG
>NW_009194851.1:0-7617 GCF_000690835.1 Fulmarus glacialis | reverse complement strand
TGCTGGCTGGGGTTAAACCACAACAGATGCCTAGAGGAGTCTCCAGTTGCTGGATGCCGTGCGATTTCACAGAGAGATGGTTCCTCCGCTGGACATCGATGCGGCGCTGGTGGACCCCACAGAGAGCCCTGAATCTGGGCGAATTTACCATCTTCCTTGAAAAGGAGCGTATCTCATGGCATTGGCTCGCGAGAAAGACCTGCCTGTGTCAGTCTGGCATCTTCTTGTTTAACAGGTCAATTTTTGAGCAAATAGACCCAGACAGGAAGAATTTGCCAGTGGGTTACTCCACTTCTTTCTGTCGGATTGAGGTAAGCAATTTCTACAACGCTCCATAAATGAAAAACTTCTTTTGGAAGACAGTAGAAACCAGCGTGATTTGGCCAGCCCATCCTCACCCTTTTATCAATGGCATTGTAAGTCGCTGAAACTGGTATCTGATAAGGAGATCTCCATTAACTGCGCTCCTGAAAATATACATCAAATTGCATCTGAGTTTGCAAAACCTTCCAAGGAGCAATAAAGGAATACAAAACAGATGGAGAAATGACTGAAATAAAGCAGATCAGGATGCTCAAAAAATAGAGCAGTGTTGCAAAAAAAGGGAAAATGACTGGAGTCTCATTTTAATTAGTATAAAAAATCCTCCCCATATTTATGCAAACATTTTATACTGTCTTAGATACAGGTTCTTTGCAAGAAGTGCTTTACCATAGCTTGCTGCTATGGGGCTGATAGCGGGAGCTCAGAAAGTGAAGGCACCAGGTCCTCTAACACCCCAGCCCTGAAATCTGGATTAGACAGCAACAGTTTAAAAAGACCAGGCAGGAGCAGAGGCCTTATTTACAAGAGGGTTATCTCTAGTGGTGTGACACGGATGGGAAATTTGGGCTAGCAATCTCCTCTAGCATCCCCCAGACTTTTGCCTTTAGTGACTTTTGAGAGCAACATTTAAACCTGCGGAGAAGGGATCTCCGGCTGGTGGCACTGAACCAGCCTGCCGTCCTTGCTGAACTTACTCCATCACCTCTTCTTCCTCCTCTGACCCTCATTATGGGGTGAAGAGGAGTGAGGTGGGGGAGTGAACGGCACAGCAGAAATCCTCCCAACATCCAAGTCAGGCGGAGACGCAGACCTCGGACACCCATTTATTCCGAGAAGAGGCATCCCTCTGGTGCCGACTGGGCAGCCAAGAGAGCAAGAATTGCAATACGCTTTGCAACGCCCGGGCGAGGCAGCTCGTAAGGATGCGTGGCTCATTTCTCCCCCTCCTTTCTCCCCGAGACAGACTGCGGCAGGCAGCGTGCAACCCCCCTTGCACCTCCCGGCCTTCCTCTCCCGGCTCCGTCCGTGCCAAGCCCAGCCGCTCGGCTCTGGGTGCTGCTGCAGCTCCCGCTCCCGCTGGCACGGCCGCTGCTGAGCGGAGCCGGGGAGGGCCATAATGACGCACCCTATTGGTATTAGAAGACTTCACCGGCTATTTATAGGCCCCCGCCGACCGCAGAAGGCTCTCGGCCTCTCTTTTTCTCTCTCCCTCCCTCCGTTTCGCTCACTGGCTTTAGCTCAGCGCAGGAGGGGGAGCAAAAGAAATGCTGTAAATAAACCGGTGGGTCCAAGCGCGACATTCCCGAGCACAGCGAGGTTTCTGCCCCTCTGCTATCGAAATCACCCGGCGGATTCAGTCTGAACAAATTATTTCCAGCACACCGGCTTTTCGCTCTGGTGTTCTTTCCTGCCAGCTTTTCAGCTTGGATTTCTTTCTCTTTTTGCCTTTTTTTTTTCTTTTCCCTCTCTGTCTTTGCGCAGTTTCACTTGCCAGTTCCTGGCATTGCCTCAGCTATTCCTCGGCAGGGCTGGATAAAGCCCAGAGAGGGGGAGACCTCTCTATTGAGCTTGGCAAATTTCCCCAATTCCTGCCAAGCGCTTCCCCATGTGTCTCTTCCCAATACCCAGGTTGAGTCCTGACCCTTATTTTGGCCCACGGCATGGGGGCCATCTGATGCTCTCCTGACCGCAGGGCCGGGCTACAGCTCCCACGCTCACTCTCTGAAGGACAGACCCCCTGGTCCAGCACCCTTGTCACCCACGCGTCTCTCCAGCCCCTGCCCTGTTCCCGTGCCGGTGGGTGAGTCGATGAGGACCAAGCTGAGCCGCGGATGGAAATGGTACCCGTGCATCGATCCTGGGCGCTCCTTCAGCGTGGATAACCACAGCAATAAGTTCTGAATCGCTCTTGCAGGAGCACAGTCTGTCCCAGCTCGGGGCAAAGGTGGCATTTGGAAACGTGAGTAAAAAATTCAGTACACCTGGATATGGGCAGCGAGGTAAAAACAGTGAATAGTGTCCACAGCAAAGGCATTGATGGAGAAGTAAAGCCATTCACAATCACTTCAGTGAAGTGAAAAATAGAGGTCACTGGAGGTGCACATCCATTCTTTTTTTAACAAAACAACGCTGATTTTCACAATATTTATTGTCAGAGCATTTCTAACAGAAATACTCCCGCTTGCATGCAGGCCCTCGGGTTTACAACAGAGGTAAGAGAGGACAACTGTGGGAATTAAATCTGTAGCAAGACATTTTCCTTCTGCTTTCTCATTGCCCTACCTGAGAGACACCGTTCCTTGCAGCTCCATCAGCACCGCAGAGATAAAGCAATCAAGGAGTGGGGGTGTCTTCTCGGGAGAGATGAGTCTTATCCTTAAGTAAATCACTTTACCTCTCTAGTTTTGTATGGCACCCTGCTCCATGCTTATCTATACGGACTTCTGCAGGCTCCGGGGCTGTCTCCCGCTGCTGGGGAGGGATGTAGAGCACCAAGCCCAGCCGCATCCCCTGGGGGGGCGGGGTTAAGGCTTGCAGCGATGCTGGCAAACAAATAACGGGGCCTGGGTCTTTCTCCTTGGAGAGGGACCGCATACCCAACTGCAAACAGCTAGTAAAAGAACATATTTAAACTGTGGTTCGGACTTTGGACTTAAGAGTGAAGTGTTCAGTATTGTATTTTAATATAATAAATGCCACATTGTTTCTGGTAACAGAATAATACAAGCAACTCAGCGCATTATACGTTCATGTATTAGATCAGAAATGTTGGTAAACCAGGCAATAAAGCTGTTTGAGCAGAAGTACTTACAGGATATTAGTGAAGTAATCTGAGTTTTAAAATTACATGAAAAGTTGGTGTTTGACAGTGCTGTGTGAGGACACAGTGACACTGGACAGCCGAAAGCGTTAACCAACAGAAGCTGCACGGTGTAAGGTGTAGGAGCAGCTTACAAACACGCATATAAACAACATGCCTTAGGGATAAAAACCGTTGGAGATTTTTTTTTCCTTTAGGTAAAGGAGGGTCTGTTTTCTTGCAACAAGAGCTCTGAATCTTCTCTCTTGGTCATTTGCGAAGCAAAGGGATTGGGAATGTGACGCTAAACTGCTGGAGCACGCACGTTAGCCTGCTTATGTGGCGGTAGTAATGACATTAAACTTAAATCTCAGTCTTTTAAACTGCACAATTATACTGTATGTCCTGTAATAAACTCGATAATTTTCATATAACTATTTAAAAAGATGAATCTCGTTTAAGAAAAGTAAGTATATTACACTGGTATACCTTTGTTCCCAGTTATACCTAACAGTTGCTGACAGAGAAAGAATAAAAAGTATCTGAAGATCTACGTTAAAGGTTTAAAATGGCAATTGACTCTATCTCAGCACACAGTATTGTTATTTCTTTGCTGAATTCAGACGGTCTCCAAGAATCTATAAGCTCGTTGCAGCTGGACAATGTTTATAGACATATGGCAGAGGATGGTTTTCAAAGGAATTTAAATATTGCAGGGAGCGGTTTTATATTCCAGGGCCCCAAGTTTGCTTTGTGATAGCGGTTTACTTTCACTGTTGCTCAAGAATGGAGCCCTCTGTTCAGAGGGAAATGCAGAAGGTGTGAAGCGAACAAATAAAATGTTACATTTTCCATCCCTGGCACAGCAGAGGAATAGGAACCAGCACGGCAGAAAAAGAGACAAGACTGGAGAAGCAGGAGAAAGACACGACCTGAACAAATCAGACATATAATATTGGTTTGCATTCCCTGAGTCGATGAACATAAATTAACACCCAGTAAGATGACTGTGTTTTTGAGATAAAATTTTGCTTTCCATGAATACCCTCTAAAATGGGCTTAAAATTCTTTCCATAAACATTTCTAGCCGCTAATCTAATTGACTGGAATGTTTTCAAAAAGCAAACACAGCTGAAGGAAATTCACTGCTTTTATTCACATATAAGTGAATATTTGCAGGTTTTTAAAGGTATTCCCTGAGGTCAATAACTAACTAAACAGCCTTATTTTGTAAATAGCTATTGTGCAGCAAAAAAGCCAGGCTCTAAGCCTTTGCGTGAAACTATCTACCAAATAATCTCAATTACGCTCAAAAGAACGAATATTTTTAGCAAGTGTTCCCTTGAACACGATACACGCCTTCTGATGCTCCCTGGAAGATGTAGCTGAAAGTGAAGTTTATGTCACCAGGGCAGCTGCATGGGGATCAAAGGTTTCTGACTGCTTGAGATGTGCAAGCGGGGGCGGATCGGGCCCCTCTTGCCAGACCCTGATTTGATTTGGGCTTTGAAACCTCAAATTCATGGGCTTTGGGGGAATTACTCCCCATTTACAAGGGTGGGAGAGCCGCATCAAACTCCTGGGACCTACCCTGCTACAGGCACACTATGCACCTCTCGCAGACCTGGTTGCCTGAGCTCCTTTTACTTCGGGTTTTGTGGTTTGTTTCTTTCTCTCTAATGAATTCTGTAGCAGCAGCTGTGGAAACCTTCAGGTAAAGCCAGAGCCAAACCCAACCTTCTTCCAGAGTTTTGCACCATACACAAATTTACGGAGGGCGAGCCACTGAATTTCCAAGCCAGGGACAATAACTATCCCTGCTGAGCTGATCCCTGTCTAAGCGGCACTAGTTTAATTGTAAGCAGTTTTGAAGCAGTTTGGTAGAAAAGCTGTAATTTCTAAACCCAGTCTAACTGAAAAGTAGCTTGGCTCAGTTCAGCTGAAGCAAACACGCTCCTAAACAACTGACCCTAAACAACCAAACTCGCAAAAACCAAAACAAACCACCTCAAACAGAAATCACTTTCGGCAGCGGGCCGTGTTTTCAAACTTTTCTCTGTAACTGTGAAATTGAGATTTTAAAAGTAAAAGCCGAGATCTTCATATAATTGCTTCCTCGCCTGCGCTGGCCCTGAAGAAAAACTGCTGTATATTGGGAAAGCTGCAGCACCGCAACGATATGAAATATTACCTCTGTTGCTGTCTCTGGGAGCGCGCGCGCGAAGCCCCCATGGTAGGTCGTAGCAGCAGAGCAGGATGATTGCTTATAGACTTTCACCCTCCAGAAGCAATTGTGCCCAAATTCACGAGCTCAATTTCTGTCTCAATTCCGTTAGAATATTGCTGTTAAAGAAGATACAACTACAAAAAGACAAACTACCCTGAAATTCCCACCCCTTTCAGTTCTTTGAAGAGGGTGTGTGTGTGTGTGTATATACATTTCTCTCTCTACCATTGAATGGTAAATACTGTTTTCTTCGTTTTATTTGCCAAATTTCACAGAATCTGATGCAAAGCCCTCTTTTGTGCAGCGTTCAGAAGTGGCTAAGCATGAATCAGTGTGTGAGCATTGCGGAAGGTTGCAGAACCTTGCAAGTATTTTAACCTCTTACTATGGCAGGAAAAAAAAAAAGATGACATCTTAAATTCTCTGCTTTTTCTATCAATTCAAATATGGGGATCACGTATCAAAATCCTTCATTATTCCCAATGATTAGCTGAAATTAATCTCTTATGCCAAGGTAACTGTCTTGGCTTTCAATGGAAACAGGTCTGTGCCAAACAAAATGCATGTTTGTATTCATAAATTTTAATGCAAACAGCCAATCACTCAGAAGAAGAGCAAAATGCCGTATGCGTAAAATAAAATGCGATAAAAGAACAATAGGGTGGATTCAGTTTATCCAAAAGCAGTTAAAGCAAGAGCATTTACAATAGCAGAGCTCCAAAGATTCCTACAGGAAAGGAAATATTAGTCAGCAAATCCTCAAAGTTTTACGAACACGCCAGTCGGGGTGGGGAAGCCTTCAGATGCTTTCAAAGCAGACTGTAGAAACAGGGAAGATGGGGTAGTTATTAAACAACATTATTTTCCCAACATTATCTTAGAATTGAAAGATTTACGGCTTTATGCAGCTGATGAGCAGAGCAGTGCCGTGCCACTGCCCAAGGAATTCTGCGTGTAAGAAACTCCCTGGACCCTCAGCATGACGACGAAGGTGTTGGGAGAAACCCCAGAGGCATTAAGCCAGGTATATTTCATGGTGTTTGGGGGCAAAATTTTAACATAAGATATTATAGCCATTTTCTTAAAATTCACTGTGTGCCAGTGCTTGATGCTCAGGAAAGAGTAAGACCCCACTTCTGCTCTTTCTTTGATGAAAGAAAAATTCCACTCAAACACTACCAAATCTGCATGCCAGCACTTTTTTTTTCCCCCCTCCTTTTTTCCTTTTTTTCTTGACACGATGGCCTTACTGGTCTTATTTTTCTTCCCCTTTCATATTAGAGCAATTTGAGTACCGTCCATCCTGGATTGCTTGCAAGACACTATGGATTATAGGACAGCTGGCAGGGTGATGCCTGAGACGTTAAGAGACAACTCTGAAGGCCATTTTTTTGGTGTGTGCTTTTCCTGCTTCAAATGAGGAACTGTGAAATCTTCACTCCAGCTCCCTGGATCTCAATAAAAGCAGGCAGGAAAAAACTGTAATTAGTCCCACTATTTCTAAAGTGAAAAACAGGAACAAATTATTGCAGACTATAGTTTTTCAGCTCTTCAATTACTGTGGATGCCAAAATAAGAAAAAAAAAAAAAAATCTGTATTTGTAGCACTCTGTCCAGTGAACAAGTTTTTAAAGCAAACAAAACTGTGTATTTTTGCAGCCTGGGAAAACACCAATGTAGTCCCTTACACTGATAGTGTTATCTCATTACCTTACAGAAGTCTATCAGCTCTTTTATGCTTTTACTGCAAAAAAACATTCTTAGTTTAAGAGTTTGTATGTAGAGATGAAGAGGTGAAACACAATTTGAGTATCTCATTTCCTTCACTAGGATTAAATTTTTGGTAAGGCTCCAGTATTTGCTGGAAACTCCTAGCGGGCATTACTTCCTCACTCTACCCGAAATAAATTCCTCCAATATTAATCATTTGTGAAAACAGCATTGCTTTTTTACACGACTGATACTGCTCCTATCTGTCAATTCCCCCCAGCAGCACAAGAGGAATTGTGCTTTGTAATG
Organism: Fulmarus glacialis; assembly: GCF_000690835.1. NCBI lineage: Eukaryota > Metazoa > Chordata > Aves > Procellariiformes > Procellariidae > Fulmarus > Fulmarus glacialis. Next base: position 247 of record NW_009194851.1, on the reverse strand, counting down.
CGGCTGTCAGTACTATTACTTTTATTTTTTCATTCATCTGGTCAAATTTTGACATCACGCCGGTATCTGAGATGCGCTTTGTTCTCTAAAAATCTGTCAGAATAAGAAAAAAAAAGAGGAAAAGGTGGGGGAGGGAGGTGGAAATATTCAGACCTTGAGCCGTGACACCTGTCAAACACAAGCAAACCCCAACTTCCCACTTCCAAACCCCGGGGTCCTTTGGGGCTGAGGGAAGCCGAGGCTTTCA
>NW_009194850.1:6081-15351 GCF_000690835.1 Fulmarus glacialis | reverse complement strand
GACACTCCCGCCCAACTTGGTGTCGCCTGATTATGGGATCAAAAGCTACAACCTACGTATCCCTATTGGCAGGAAACCATCCCCTCCCTAACTTAAGAAAAGATCCATAGAATCATAGAATCATAGAATCATTTAGGTTGGAAAAGACCTTTAAGATCATCAAGTCCAACCATTACTCTAGCACTGCCAAGTCCCACTAAACCATGTCCCTAAGCGCCACATCTACATGTCTTTTAAATACCTCCAAGGATGGTGACTCAACCACTTCCCTGGGCAGACAACCCTTGACAACCCTTGACAACCCTTTCAGTGAAGAAATTTTTCCTAATATCCAATCTAAACCTCCCCTGGTGCAACTTGAGAGAAAAGAGACTGACACCCACCTCACTACAACCTCCTTTCAGGTAGTTGTAGACAGTGATAAGGTCTCCCCTGTTTTCTCCTTTTCTCCAGGCTAAACAACCCCAGTTCCCTCAGCCACTCTTCATAAGACTAGAGACATAATTTCCCTGTAGTCTCAGGTCTTGGAACTCTTGCAAATATGCAAGGATGAGGATCCCACAACCAATTTCTGTAAATGTTCTAGTGCCTTGGCAACCTCTTAGTGAAAATTTTTTTCCTAATAATTTGAACTTGATCAGACTCATGGCCATGCCCCTTGTTGAGTCTCCTAACATTATGAGAAGAGATGAACTGCAGCATCTTGGTAATTGTCCTTCAAATACTTGCATGCAGCTTTTAAATCACCTCTTAACCTTCTTTCTGTCATATTAAACAAGCCCAGCTCCATCTTACACACCTTCTAGGATATGTATCATTTTTCAGACTCCTTCCATTTTCTCTATATCCCTCTGGAACTGGGAAAGGCAAGCAAAAGTGATACAATGTCCCAGTTGTGGCTTTGCTAGCACTGAGTGGAGAAAAATTATAGTTTCCCTTGCCTGGCCAGATACAATTATCCCAGTGAATCACAGTATGCCTTATTTGTGAAGTTGTTTTTTGTCCATTCATTGTTATTCCCAAGTCCTTTTCAGCAGAGCTTGCATTCAGCTAGTTGTTTAGCATGCATTAGTGTCTGCGGTTGTTCTACCCAGGATGCAGAAAATGGCTTTTTTCCTTGAGGAACTTCAAGAGATTTCCCATTGGTCCAGTCCTTAAGTTTATCATGGTATTTCTAGGTCTGTTACGTATTCTAGATACTACCTCCAAATTAGGTTTGCCTACAGATTTTCTATTTTCTGACCATACATTTTGTCTCATCACCATGGTTGTTTATAAAGATATTGAACAACATGTGCCCCACTATCAACCCCCAAGGACTCCACTCATTCCCAGTGACAAAGGGACATGGAGCTATTGATTTCTATCCTTTAAGCTCAGAAGGATATTATGTCAAAAGCCTTCCAAAAGTCAACATATATTTCTACCACTGTTCCACCTAGTCATTTCATCGTAGAAAACAATTGAAGTTATTCAAACATGACTTGACGTTATTAAACCCTTGCTGGCTATTCTACGTCTTCTTGTCTTTTATGTGCTCATAAATGGATTCCAAGGCAACACTTATGCAAACATAGAACATATCAATATGTAGATACAATCCTATGTGATTGCATTCTATAATGAAATACTGGCTTTATGCATGGTGGGAGAGCAATGGCTGCTGTTTACTCTGACTTTAGCAAGTCTATTGACACCTAATATACTTCTAGCAAAATTGTTGAGATATATCCTGGATAAGTAGACTATAAGGCGAGAGGAAAAGTAGCAGTATCACTGAGTTCAAAGGGTTGTGATTAGCATTACCATGTCTAGCTGGTGGCTGATTACTGGTGGCATGTGTTGAGGTCAATACTGGTTTATTATATGTCTAGATAATGGGGCAGACTGTACCCTCAGCAAATTCACAGATGATACCAAATTGAGGGGACCGGTTGGTAGTCTGGAAGGCAAGGCTGCTATTCAAAGGATCCTCACCAGGCTGTAGAAAAGGGCTGACAAAAAACTCATTTGCATTTGCTATTCAACAAAAGCAAATGCAAAACCCTGCACCTGGACTGAAATAACCATATGCAGCAGTACAGGCTGGGAACTGACTGGGTTGAAGGCAGTTTTGCAGAAAATCATATGGAAGATCCTGGTGGTCAAGTTGAATGTGAAACAGCAGTGTGCCCTTGTGGCAAAGCAGGCCAACAGCATCCTGTCTGTATTACCAAGACCATCTCCCAACAGGTTGAGGGAAATCATCCTTCCCCTCTCTTTGGCACTTGTAAAGTTGTGCCTACAGTACTGTGTCTAGTATGCAGTTCCTTAACATAACAAAGACAATGCCATACTGAATTGAGTGTAGTGGAAGACTACCAAGGTGGCTGGGAGGCTGAAGCACATACCACAAAAGAAAAGGCTGAAAGCTGTCTGCCAAAACCAGAAAACTAAGGGATGGGGGGTGGGATATCTTATTGCTGTCTACAACTACCTAAAGTGAAGCTGTAACAATAGAGGTAGAGTCTTCTTGGGAGTGCACAGTGATAGGGTAAAAAGCAACAGAGACAAGATGCAGCATGCTAAATTCAAATTACATAGTAAGAAGAATGAAGGCAGTCAAACGCTGGAACAGATTGTCCAGAGAGGTTGTGGAGTGTCCATCCTTGGAGATATTCAGAACTCAATTGACACAGCCCTGTGCAACTTGAAATAAGTTGTCCATGAGCTGTGTAAACCAGATGACCTGTCCTTCCAATTAAAATTATCCAATCAAGATTTTATCTGCCTATTATGTAGCTGTAGCAAGTGAAATAAATTTGATGACAACTGTAGCTTGGTTTACTTAGGATAATTCATTTAAATTAAGTTTGGATGTCTACAGTTAGATGTTTAGATTTGATCTAATCAACCTAAGTTCTTTTTACACTTAACAGAACAAAAGTGTTCTACCTTAAGATCCTACTTTCCTTAATGTGGTTATCCAAAGCAAATTCTGGTAACTAGAAGATTTTTAGCTTAGAAGCTCAATTCAGTTGTCCAGTGACATTTGAAAAACCTTTAGAAATTGGAACACTCTCATAAATGTACAGGAGGCTAACATGTTTAGGAGAACTAGGTGAAAGCCTACCAGAGTACCCTAGTGTATCTTGAATAATACTATTTGCCACCAAATTTTGAGATATATCGAAAAAAATGCCATGTGAAGTAATTTATTGAACATTTTAAAATTATTATTTGAACTTCACTTTTGAGGCATTAGCATGATTTTTCATTGCAAGATTTTCAGTGCTGTTCAAAAATAAAGCTATTTTCAATACACTGTCTAATTTAACAGGCCTTTATTTTACTTTTATGGGCATTTATCATTACTGATTGGCATAGAGATAGCAAAATTCAGGAGGAATATTTCCTATATTTAAAGCTATTCAGTAGTAGGAAAAAATGTTTAAATAGTTCAGCATATTTCTCAGCAAAAGAGCTTTTAAAATATCTTTTGAAAAATGTTTGTAGTTATGGCCCTTTAGTGACTAGGAATCAACTACAGACAACTTTTCAGCTTCTAGAAAGAAAATTGCCTTAAAACTTCATTAAATATTTATATTTGTCTGTCTGCCTTGTTAGCATTTTATGAATAGGCAAAAGCAGATCCTGAAGATTTTCTTTCCACTGAACAATTTTAGACGAGAACTTTTCATATATTTTTATAGCAAAAAAAAATTAAAATTCTGAAAAGCTGGAGCATACTAGACAACTGTTGCTCACAGTGTCTATATGCTTGTAAGTGATCTCAAACCTTCTTCTTTAATCTGGATATATATTCATTAGAATTACAAAAAGAAAAGAATAAGCCTCGCTCTCAGTTTTGAATTATACACTAATGAATATTCGGGAAATCATGTCAAACTGATGGGGTTTTTTTTAATGTGAAAGATGAAAGACCAATATATTAATTCTGTAATGAAATTATGTGAACCTCAGTGGAAAGAATTTAATATAATTTTATCACATATGATTCTGAAAAACAAATTTCTAGACAATATTATTGTTGATCTCACCTGCTTTTGCTTCCTTTTTCAAATGGTAACATTACTCTGTGTTCAGTATACATCTATTTTCAAATGGATATTTACTGTAGCTGTGGCACCTGAACTATTCAAAATACTGCAGATTTTGTTTTAAATGGTTGAGTTTTTCTTTTGTTTTAAGAAAAGAAGTAAAAATCCCACCAAAACACACACACAAGACTGACCAAAACTGAATTTTAAACTCACAGAAAAAGCTGAACATAAACAAATTACTTGGCTGTAGCTGCAAAAATACCTAGCCAGGCACAATGCTATTAATACCATAAGTCATTACAACTAAAGCAGTAAAATGTTGATTAAATGTAACCTTAGAAACCCACCCACATCTCCTTACATTTTCCCAGCTCCGCTACCTACAGAAACAAACAGGTCAGAAGTAGACCCTCCCATAATCATCAAAACATTTTCTTTCTCATTCCATCACTCCCCCATAATCTGAAGCTTCACTTCTGTTTGTGTAACAGCAATTCCTTAAAAATTATTCATAGGCAAAGATATGCCTATGCCATAAGAACTACAGTTAGTTAAATGGCAGATTTATCATGTGTAGTCCAATAGAATTAGATAACGTGCATAAATCCAGTATTTGATCCTATTAGTATCTAATTATTCCTAATTCTTTCGTCGTCTTCTATATGCCTAATTATTTTTATTTCTAATTTTTATCTCGATTGTTTTAATTGACCTGTGACAAGATACAAAAGTCATAGCAGCAATTACATGTCAGACTCAATTAACCCCCTTTTGAATATGTATTTCTGGTTTAATTTTCATTAATAAATTTCATTGCCCACTTCAATTTTTTTTTTCTGTAAAAATAAAGTTTTGATCTTGACAGACTGATTATTCACAGATTGTGCTTATAATTTAGTACTGTTACTAATAGATAGCAAAGACAGCATCTTAATTTATTAGGAATTGTATTTATTAGCTTTTATTTATTGTTTTCTGTGAAGACAAAACTTGGGGAACACAGCCTAAAGAAAATATGATCTTCATAGATCACTTGACTTTTGGAGAACAAAACTATTTGACCGTTTAAGTCATCCAATGATCCAAGTGTTATTAAAACTGAGTAATATCTATAGCTACTTAGCTGAGACAGACCTCTGACAAATATTGTTAGGGCTTTCTCTACTTAGCTCACTTTTCACTCCACTGTGTCAGACACTGCATGGAGAGATTTAAGCTAACTCTCTTGGCCTTCCTTCCACAGCTCTTCATTTGGAGTGTTGTTACACACACTTGATTTTCTCTTTTTTCATTGCTCAAAACTATTTACAGAAAAAAAAGATACCAAGAGTGATTTATTATTCAAATATGAATTCCAGAAGATTTTAAATTTCTCAACTCAGTTACTCTTCTATGATCTTCAGGCTACAACTCCAAGATCAATGACTTTCAGTGAAAAGGAAAATTCACCCCTTCAAGGACCACATACACTCAAATGTTTAATTGTTGATTAACTTGATTGATTAAATTTTGATTAATTATTGACTAAATTGATTTATTAATTATTGATTAAATATTGATTAAATATTGATTAGATTGCTTTTAAAAGGTTCCTAGGTTTGGTCAACACAAACTTTGTATTACTGAATTATATTAGTGTATGTAATGCATATAGTGAATATTATTCAATGGTACCAAAACAACCTTCATATTAATCTCTGTTATGTCAGTATAACATTCTACATATAGAACTTGTCCTAACAATAATAGTCATCAAAACTGAATGTAACATTCACACTGTTGTTTAATTTTAATATAGCAATTTCATTTAGAAAATTATTTCACCTGTCATAGTTTATAACTAAAGACTATTATATACTGTAAAGTACTGAACAACTACCAGAAGCCTCTAACAAAGGAAAATCAAAATTGTTTATTTTCTTTGTATAAAAGATGTTGAATTGTGTTAGGCAGGGAGGAGGAAAATTTAAGGGCTATCATCCAGTTTAATAAGTTCACACCAAAGTTTTAGATTAGCAACATTTACGTATAAAAACCTAAACACACTAGATACTGACTTTGGGGGAGAAGTAGCCATTGTTACTTAACTATTGAGGGATTTTTTTGTTTCAGAAGGAAAATAGAGCAAGGAATAGAGTAAGAAAACATCTTATGTTTTCTTATTGATTTATTTTAATCAAAAACATTAAAACATTAATTTTTAATTTAATTGGGCATTTAAATTTAGGGGGTTTGATTCACTTGCCATCTCTTTTAGTATTTTATTTCACAAGGGAATAAATACAGATAATCGGTTAACTGGCCAATAAAGAACTGATAACTGTAAACATTTCTCTTCCTACATGGCAATTAAGTCTACTGGTTATACTGATAAAACTCAATACCTACTTAGGGACAAAACTTTATTACTCTAACTATGCCAGTAAATAAACAAATATACTTCTGCAGAGTGATTATGAGTGCAGAAATGCCTCTGATTTTTGAATGCCATTCTTAGCATGCTGATGGAGCTGAATTCTCATTTTGGAGAGTAATGGAATAAGGCCTTGTTTGGTGGAAGGGGCTTATAAAAATACCACATATTGATAAACCATAATTAATGATTAAAAATATGCTTAGACCTAAAAGACAAACAAACTACCTCTTACACTATAGGCTAAATCTAGGTATGCATGCAGTTACAGCAGAATAACTTATGTCGTATAAATTTATATTTTAGTTTACCTTATGGTCCTGCATATGTTGAGAAGCAAAAGAAAAATGAATATTTTCCAAATTATAATGGTGAAAGTCAGTATGTAAAGAAAGTAAATGAGTAAGTGTTGTACAAAGTAAAATCTTTTAATACTGTGGCAAAAGAGGTAATAATATGAATAAAATATGAATTAAATAGATGTCACGTCCCACTGGACCTCTTTCCAGCACACTGACATTTAATTGGTGAGGGCAACAGAGCCTTTGAACTTTTAACAGCAGGCACTTGAACACATTAATAAGGTAATTGACACCTGAATTCAAAAGCTTTGCCTCATGTTGTAAAACAGGTTTTGATCTTTAATAACTTTTTAGCCAAACGTCTTTCCTATTTTGTACAAAATGTTGAAGAAAAGACATGAACTATGCAACTACTGCTTATAAGAAGAAAAAACAAGCTCCAAAACAATAACATGTTTTAAACTGCTAAGTTCTCTTCCCTATCCAGAACCTGAAGATGATAAAAAAAAAAAAAACACAACCCCAAACAACCCAAACATTTTTTCAGTGGTGTTTATTTATTTATTTCTGGTTCATTTGGTCACATGAAAAGACTAAAAGTAATCTAACTGATACTTCTGCTGAATAGTCAGTGTGAACCCCTGTCGCAGTGGCAGGGTAGTTGTCATCGATCCCCCTCCAGACTCTACCATGAATGTTTATGTTTCTCTACTTAATTTCTTTTGAACTCAGTCCTGTGGTTTCCAATGTGCTTGAATCTTTATTTGAAAATAAATAAATAAATGTTTAGTCAATTTCACTCTTTAATTCTGAGACCTGTGTGAAGGTCAGGTCATTTGGATCTTTTCTGATCAAATGTTTTTTTCACTGCCTTTCTCCATTATAAAATCAAAAGACTGTATATATCTCTTCTTCTCATGAACGCAAAGGTTTACCTTGGAAGTACGTACTGTTTTGTTTCCACCTTTAGTCCACCTCAGGACATACAGGTATAATCAGAAGGTATTTCACATGAACACTCAAGTATAAGATACTTTTAGGTTGGTATGTTTGCAGGAACTTACCTTTCATGTATTTTTCTCCTGTTTCCTCTCTTCCTTCCTTTGCAAATTCTGCAGCTGTGACGAAGTTTTAGTGACTTTCTGTATCTAGAATTATATATGCAGAAAGTCTAATAGTGCCATTATCTTTGTGAATATTGAACTCTAATGCAAAGTTCTTCAGTCAAAGCTAACCTTAATGGTAGAGATATCACTTTGTCACACATACATAACTGAGGTATTTTTAATATAGCCAGAAGAGCTGAGGTTAGGAGGGATCTTGAGATCGTCTAGTCTAACTGCCCTGCTCAAAGCACAGTCAGCTGGCTGTTCAGGACCATGTCCAGTCAGGTTTTGTATATGTCCAGGGATGGAAACACTCATATGGACAACCTGTTCTGGTTTTTGACCACCCTTACATAAAAAAACAAACAAACAAACAAAAAAACCCAAAACCCAAAAAAACCAAAACCCACGTTATATTTAAGTGAAATTTACTGTATTTCAGTTTCTGCCCATTGCCTCTTGTCCTGTCACTGGGTGCCACCGAGAAGAATCTGGCTCTCTTTTTAACTCATTCCAATCAGGTATTTCCTGAAAATCAAATCACATTTTTTTCAGTATAGCATCCATAACAATAAACCAGCAGATTTCAGTACTAAAATATTTGTTTATGGAACAGTTAATGAACTCTTTTAATTTTTTTTTTTTTTTTTCTTTCTGCTGCTTATCTGTGCTTATCACTGAAGGAACTTTTGCTGATTTCTGTTAATGCTATTCATTATTTTCCTATTCAGTCTTCAACTAGGCTTTAAATCATCTAATTAAATGCAAAACTATGCTTAATATATTACCTGAGCTTCATTTAGCTTTCAGAGTGACACTGAGGCATGAAATTTCTGTTAATACACTCGGGGTATCATGTTACCCTGCAGAAGAATAGAGAGCAGAGATCCTCAGGAAAACTGGCTCTGAAACAGGAAGCGCTATAACTCTGATGAAGTGGTCTGTGGCTGATCTGTTTTGCAGTGGGCTGAAGGGACTAGACTGCAATGAGAATCTGAACTAGTCTGTCTGTACAGCACAGCATAGATGTTTCAGCTCGACTGGGACTAGTTCTGGGATTTCTAATGCACCACTATAATGTCTGGCACAGCTATTGAAAGATTTTGATAGCTGAACAGAGATAAGGGAGCAGGGGGGAAAAAAAAAACAACCAAAACAACAACCTAAAAAAACCATCCTAGATTTATTCTATCATCTTGATGCAATGTTCAGAAGTGCTCACCTTTGACCAAACTCTGCCTGAATTGAATTCTATGGCGATAGTAAACACTTCTGAAAACATCACCTTCAAAAATGAAAGTAACACCAAGTGAGGCTTTGCTGATTATGGCAACTATGGGAAATAATGAATGCTTGATGCTTTTGATGAAGCTCTCTTTTAATGCAATGAGTGTAATCTTTGTCCT
>NW_009194850.1:0-6050 GCF_000690835.1 Fulmarus glacialis | reverse complement strand
TGCTGAATTTAATAGCTAGTTTGCTATTGATTATAGTGGAAGTGGGATTTCGTCCTCTATCACAATGGAGTAATCATTTCATATGTATCAACTCCACAGTCTTTTATGGCTAAATGGCAAAAACTAATACTACTATGTTGTTGTTTCCGTGAAAATCTCATAAATAGATATAGTAGATAAAAGCACATGCAATAAAGAAGTGGGAGTACTGGGAAAATGAACAGGGGAAAAAAACCACAAACAAACAGAGGAGTACTGCACCAAGTTTCCTAGACACCTGTTTTCCTTTTTTGTTATGATGTTACATTTCTTTATAGAATATGAAGCAGAAAATGTGGTGAAAGAAAGGATATTTCCTTTAATATGGTGACTGTTAACTATGTGGGACTGTGAAAGTTAGGCTAATGTATTTTTGTAAGAAATTGCAATCATTTTGAGTTGTTATGGGAACATCTGGGGGTTTGGGTTTTTTGTTTGTTTGTTTTGAAGGTGTCAGTGAAACCAGTGTGACAAAATCAACACTTTTTTATCTGAAAAGAAAAAAAAAAATTACAGGTATTTTGAAAGTGTTTTAATGAATTCAAATTATTTTAGATAATAATGAATGTCACTGTACAAGTGGGAATGAAGAGGCAATAAAAAAGAAATAGAGACCAAAAGCTGTTAGGAGAAGCTGCACTGTGATACCAAGTAATGGAGTATCCAGTTCAGCTGTAGGTCTGTCTTCCAAGCAATGGAGCCACACACTGCATCACACTACTGTGGATAGGGAATGTTTGTGTATAAGCTGTATGACGCGTTAGAAAGTGGTTGGGAAGACGCTGTTGCTCTCAGACATGAAACAGGCACTGACACGGTGATACCAGGATGTTTGGGCTGTCCATCCAGGTGTTCTCCTGTTGGCCAGAGAAGGGACCCAGCACTACCCCATTTCTGGTCCTCCTGACTGCCAAAGCAGGCCATGTGGTTGTGTGGTATGGTTGGAACAACTGGCTTTCCTGATTTAGGCTGTGGTGATCAAGTGCAGAGCTGTCTAACAGGTATCCCAAAACAGCACCAATCATGCAATTTGCATCTTTTATTATCCATTTTTTCAATTTCCTCATCCTCTTTTTCTTTGGCCTTATAGTTCGCTTTCTCCCCAGCCTCAAGGCCATGAGATGTTGACATCCAGGTGGAGAATTTTTGTGGTTTTGCTGGCTTGTACCACTAGAGTGAGCCCTTTTCTTGTTTGTAGGTTGAAATCTTTGAACTGCTGCTGGATCTTGTCCCACTTTTGTACATCTCTGTTATCTACCTCTGAGGTCATTGTGCCAATGATGTGCTATTGTATGATGTCCCACAGTCCTAAGCTACGCTACAGATTCCAAGAGTGATATCAACTGTAAAAGTTTTGCACTGTATATGCCCAATGGCACTACCGTCCCACATGGGCTGAGAGACTATCACCTTCATGCTGGAATTTGTTTGGTATGGACTAGGTGTTCTTTCTCATCACTCATAACTAGAGTGGGGGAGGGGGGTGGACCAGATGACGTCCAGAGGTCCCTTCCAACCTCGGCCATGCTGTGATTCTGAACTCTCTCAAAAGGCATATCACAGAATCACAGAACAGTGATATGAGAGAGTGATATGGTCTCTCCTCCTAACACAGCTGTTCTATCATTTCATCATTTCGTTAGCTGTGGGGCTAAGTCTGGGTCTCTGATTTGAAGAGGGAACAGTTGATAGGGACAATAAGGAGGTCTACAAAATCATTAGGGTGGTAGATAAAGTGAACAAGAGTTGTTATTCACCAAATACCATAACATTAAAACTAGGATAACCTCAATGAAACCAGTTTAAACCAGATAAAAGAAAGTATCTCTTTACACAGCAGGTAGTGAACTTCTGCAACTTGCTGTCATAGGAAGTAGTGGAGACAGCCAGTGTCAGCAGATTCAAATTCATTGGTGAACAAATAAATAAAGAACAAATGGATACTGAAAGGAATGGGCAAAGAGACACATGTTAGAATCCCTAATACAGTAATTATGGACTCAGAGAAGGAATGATGGGAGTGGATCACAGAAAAGGAACAGGTTCATGTGCTCTCCCTAAATATGTCTCTGATTACCTCTACTGAGGACAGATTGGCCTAGACTAGTCTGTCCAGGAGAGCATGACTTACGTTATATTCTTTTCATTGATCTCCTTTTGAGAGTGGGCCATAGTTCAGTCCCCAAAAGTTTTAGGAGAGGATCAGTCAAAAGATGTGATTAATAAATGGTGAAGTCAAAAAGGGGAGGAAGAATGAGGATAACAATGGGCACAGAGATTGATACGCAAAGTATGATTTTTTCCCAAGCTTAAAAAAATTACCGTTTAGGCTATTAAATCCACAAAAAGATTTTTAATTTTTTTTTCCTATAAATGCCACATGTCATTCTTGATTTGTGCTAGCCTGAGGAGATCTGATATACACCATCTCAGCAGGACTAGAAATAGGAACTTTTTCACAGAAGAAATAAACAATTCTGGTATGCTAGCTCAAAAGATAATGGAGCGAGCTCAAAAGATAACAGAGCAAATACACTGCAGTATCATACAAATTACAATTACTTAGTTTACTTACAAGGTTCTTTAAAACATGATATATGGGGTTTTTGGTTTTTTTCTGTCACACTATTTTCTATACCACTAAGGGAATTTATATTATTTTGTTTCTACAATGTAGTAAATATCTTTTTAAAACATTTCTAAAAAATAATTTTCAAATGACATACAGAGATTTTTGTAGCACTAATTTAGGATGATTGGCAAAATTCACTAATGATCTCTTTCGTTGTGGCCATCCCAGGCTTATGCCTGAAAACCATTGCATCTATACTGTCATGCATTCTTTGGAAATATAATATGCAAATGAAAATTCTAATTGGCTAATGACAGATGCAGGCTGGAAATTTTTGATTACTACCCCTAAGAAAAAAATGAGGAAAAAAAGGAAGTATACATAGCAAAAGAAATTCAGTCAAGTGCAAAGCACATATCAGGGGATAAAATGAAAAGAAATAAAGTTAATACTATTTTAAGGCAGAAAATTCTTTTGAAGTGAAAATGGGAGCAAGTAGGACAATATTAAAAACATTGTTTGAGTCTCTATGTATAAATGATTACAAGAAATGTCCATACCGAACACCTACAGAACAGTTTCTTAATAGAATAGCTAGGTTGGTAGTAGTGAAATAGTAATTTAAAATAGAACAGACAGGGTTTTGAATACATATACACCAAACTGAAAATAATCTTCATATTCAATGAGCTGTGATGTCAGTTGTTTTGTGTATTTCTGGCAGTGAGGTATTATTGTTCCCTCAGTTTCCATCTATCATGATACATTTGAATCAAGAATTTACATCAAGTATTTGTATGTATCATCTTAGATTAAGACAAAAACTAAACGGGTGGAGTTCCTGTGATTTAGATTCACTCTTCAGCTAACTATTAGATCAGTCAATCAATTTCACTGTATAACTCACTCAAAGGGGAAATACTGAAAAAATGTACAAAATCATGATAAAAAAAAGTATTCTAAAAGTCTTCTGGGGTTAACGTGTAAATCAATATTACCACTTCCACCATCAAACCAGGATTAGATTGAATGAAATATTATGTATATAGGGTTGTGGGGTTTCTTTTAGACATGTTACTACATTCAATTTTAACCTGTATTCCCCCTCCTCTCTCCAATTTATACTTTTTCTATCTTTTTGCACAATGAACTGTCTAGCATTATGAATTTGGGTGTAACTTACTGAATGCTTTATTCACTTTTGACTTCTCTAGTGCTGAGAATTTCCATAAATCTGATTTAGCTAGCTACCACAACTACATTTGCACATGCTTTGTGCCATCAAACTGGTTTAACACAGCTGAAACATCCCAGTGAGTCTAGCTATGTGTCTTTATTCAAAACATAGCAAGCCTCAACCAGGCTGACATCTTTGTGCAAAGTATTCTGAAAATATACAAGAGGTGATAATCCCAGCTCAGAAAATTTTGTAATGCAAAAGTCAAACCATAATATCAACGCAAAACAAGTGAGCAGGAAAAGAAGAAAAAAAAAGACCTTTTTTCCCAACATTATTTTTTAGCTTAATAAAACTGAAGCAGATAAGTATTATGTATGTTATACACGTTATATAACTGTAAAAGGCACAATTAAATGAAGAGAAGTATAGACCCCATTTCTTTGTTTTACTTTCCTACATTTCCCATGATTTTTTTTAGACAGTAGCACCTAAGTACCATGCCATGTAATGTAATAATTTAATTCCTTCAACATTTCCATCTTATCTTGAAAAATACAAGTTTCAATTTACCTAGCAATTAATCTTTGAAGTTGTTCATAGTTCCTTGGACTGTATATTTACTAAATCATTGGAAAGTAATTTTTGTGGGGCTGGTACTTGTCTTACAGCTTAATATCAGGAATGGAAATAACAAAGAAAGAGACAGAGTCCACAATGTGGAGCTTTATTGGCAATAATACATTACTTTTCTTTTTGAATAGTGAAATTTCATTGGACGGTGTATCTAGTTCAAAATGCCACTATATGAATAGCTGAGTAACTCCTAAAAGTCAAATGAAATTGGGATCTGCCTCTGTATTATTACTAGATCTGGACAGACGTTTTATCAATTTGCAATGAAATTTAAAATAATATTAAAAAGCTGGTTTTTTAAGAAAAGATTTCTTTCACGTTTATTTATAAGTTCTCCAGTCAATTGAATGAAGACTGAAGACTATTTTTGCAGATCTTTTCAGATCAAGAAAAGTAGAGAAATGCTCAAAAAAAGGTGCTATCTACTACAGAGTATTAGGAAATACTCTGAAAGGTACAGAGTATTTCCTAACCTCACTATATGTTGTTGTTGCACACCAGAGGCTTTCCTCCTGGATACACTTCCAGCATGCTTCACATCACAACAATATGTGAATGAAAGTGTGGCTCCTTTGCCAATTCTGTTTTCCCTTAGCATTCTCTCACACCTCACCAGCTTCCTAAAAACCATTAAGAGATGCTGCAGCTGTTGTTGGCCCCTGTGTGTGGTCTGCTCCCAGACTTACTGGGTGACAGGAAAGAGAGGTGCTACTGAGCCTCAGAGCTAAGTGTCCCTTCTGGCGGGGCTCCACCAAGTGTGATATTTCAGGCACAACCTTTGCAATATTACAATCTCCGTGCCCTCCAGCCCAGGGGAAACTGGCCAGCAGACCGCAGACCAGGCCAACTATTTCTGTTTGGCATATTGGATCAAAAAATCAGAGATACGTAGTGGTGCTCCACAGAAAATAAATGAGATTACAGCAAAGCAGTCCTCCAGAGGACTCTGTAATGGAAACTGCTAAGGAGACTGTAAGGAGAACAACATCAGATGAGCTCTTCTCCTGCAGATTGCCTAAAGATTATCAGGTCTGAAATCTCCCATGGGTATATACCACACCTTTCAGTTGCAAGCACAGCAAAAAATGAATCATAGTAGAAACCACCTTTGAAATTCACACTAAAGTTCCAGAAAACTGCTGCATTCACTGAAAAATTATCTTTTACTTTTATGAGGTTTTGAATATTGCTTTTTTATTTGTTTCTTTGGGGGAACAGATGTGTGCACGCATCTTCTTTTTATAATTAGAATCACAGAATCATAGAATAGTTTGGGTTGGAAGGGACTTTTAAAGGTCACGCAGTCCAACCCCCCTGCCATGGGCAGGGACATCTTCAACTAGATCAGGTTGCTCAGAGCCCCGTCCAACCTGACCTTGAACGTTCCCAGGGACGGGGCATCTACCACCTCTCTGGGCAACCTGTGCCAGTGTTTCACCACCCTCATTGTAAAAAATTTCTTCCTCATATCTAGTCTGAATCTACCCTCTTTTAGTTTAAAACCATTCCTCCTTGTCCTGTCGCAACAGGCCCTGCTAAAAGGTTTGTTCCCATCTTTCTTATAAGCCCCCTTTAAGGACAGAAAGGCTGCAATAAAGTCTTCCCAAAGTCTTCTCTTCTCCAGGC